>NW_028171171.1:82339-91686 GCF_963971535.1 Notolepis coatsorum
TGTAAGAGGACAGAGTACCAGCTGTAAGAGGACAGAGTACCAGCTGTAAGAGGACAGAGTACCAGCTGTAAGAGGACAGAGTACCAGCTGTAAGAGGACAGAGTACCAGCTGTAAGAGGACAGAGTACCAGCTGTAAGAGGACAGAGTACCAGCTGTAAGAGAGGACAGAGTACCAGCTGTAAGAGGAGGACAGAGTACCAGCTGTAAGAGGACAGAGTACCAGCTGTAAGAGGACAGAGTACCAGCTGTAAGAGGACAGAGTACCAGCTGTAAGAGGAGGACAGAGTACCAGCTGTAAGAGGACAGAGTACCAGCTGTAAGAGGACAGAGTACCAGCTGTAAGAGGACAGAGTACCAGCTGTAAGAGGACAGAGTACCAGCTGTAAGAGGACAGAGTACCAGCTGTAAGAGGACAGAGTACCAGCTGTAAGAGGACAGAGTACCAGCTGTAAGAGGAGGACAGAGTACCAGCTGTAAGAGAGGACAGAGTACCAGCTGTAAGAGGACAGAGTACCAGCTGTAAGAGGACAGAGTACCAGCTGTAAGAGGACAGAGTACCAGCTGTAAGAGGACAGAGTACCAGCTGTAAGAGGACAGAGTACCAGCTGTAAGAGGACAGAGTACCAGCTGTAAGAGGACAGAGTACCAGCTGTAAGAGGACAGAGTACCAGCTGTAAGAGGACAGAGTACCAGCTGTAAGAGGACAGAGTACCAGCTGTAAGAGGACAGAGTACCAGCTGTAAGAGGAGGACAGAGTACCAGCTGTAAGAGGAGGACAGAGTACCAGCTGTAAGAGGACAGAGTACCAGCTGTAAGAGGATGACAGAGTACCAGCTGTAAGAGGACAGAGTACCAGCTGTAAGAGGAGGACAGAGTACCAGCTGTAAGAGGACAGAGTACCAGCTGTAAGAGGAGGACAGAGTACCAGCTGTAAGAGGACAGAGTACCAGCTGTAAGAGGACAGAGTACCAGCTGTAAGAGGAGGACGGAGTACCAGCTGTAAGAGGACAGAGTACCAGCTGTAAGAGGAGGACAGAGTACCAGCTGTAAGAGGACAGAGTACCAGCTGTAAGAGGACAGAGTACCAGCTGTAAGAGGAGGACAGAGTACCAGCTGTAAGAGGACAGAGTACCAGCTGTAAGAGGACAGAGTACCAGCTATAAGAGGACATAGTACCAGCTGTAAGAGGAGGACAGAGTACCAGCTGTAAGAGAGGACAGAGTACCAGCTGTAAGAGGACAGAGTACCAGCTGTAAGAGGACAGAGTACCAGCTGTAAGAGGACAGAGTACCAGCTGTAAGAGGAGGACGGAGTACCAGCTGTAAGAGGACAGAGTACCAGCTGTAAGAGGAGGACAGAGTACCAGCTGTAAGAGGACAGAGTACCAGCTGTAAGAGGAGGACAGAGTACCAGCTGTAAGAGGACAGAGTACCAGCTGTAAGAGGACAGAGTACCAGCTATAAGAGGACATAGTACCAGCTGTAAGAGGAGGACAGAGTACCAGCTGTAAGAGAGGACAGAGTACCAGCTGTAAGAGGACAGAGTACCAGCTGTAAGAGGACAGAGTACCAGCTGTAAGAGGACAGAGTACCAGCTGTAAGAGGACAGAGTACCAGCTGTAAGAGGACAGAGTACCAGCTGTAAGAGGACAGAGTACCAGCTGTAAGAGGACAGAGTACCAGCTGTAAGAGGACAGAGTACCAGCTGTAAGAGGACAGAGTACCAGCTGTAAGAGGAGGACAGAGTACCAGCTGTAAGAGAGGACAGAGTACCAGCTGTAAGAGGACAGAGTACCAGCTGTAAGAGGACAGAGTACCAGCTGTAAGAGGACAGAGTACCAGCTGTAAGAGAGGACAGAGTACCAGCTGTAAGAGAGGACAGAGTACCAGCTGTAAGAGGACAGAGTACCAGCTGTAAGAGGACAGAGTACCAGCTGTAAGAGGAGGACAGAGTACCAGCTGTAAGAGGACAGAGTACCAGCTGTAAGAGGACAGAGTACCAGCTGTAAGAGGACAGAGTACCAGCTGTAAGAGGACAGAGTACCAGCTGTAAGAGAGGACAGAGTACCAGCTGTAAGAGAGGACAGAGTACCAGCTGTAAGAGGACAGAGTACCAGCTGTAAGAGGACAGAGTACCAGCTGTAAGAGGAGGACAGAGTACCAGCTGTAAGAGGACAGAGTACCAGCTGTAAGAGTACAGAGTACCAGCTGTAAGAGGACAGAGTACCAGCTGTAAGAGGACAGAGTACCAGCTGTAAGAGGAGGACAGAGTACCAGCTGTAAGAGGACAGAGTACCAGCTGTAAGAGGACAGAGTACCAGCTGTAAGAGGACAGAGTACCAGCTGTAAGAAGACAGAGTACCAGCTGTAAGAGGACAGAGTACCAGCTGTAAGAGGACAGAGTACCAGCTGTAAGAGGAGGACAGAGTACCAGCTGTAAGAGGACAGAGTACCAGCTGTAAGAGAGGACAGAGTACCAGCTGTAAGAGGACAGAGTACCAGCTGTAAGAGAGGACAGAGTACCAGCTGTAAGAGAGGACAGAGTACCAGCTGTAAGAGGACAGAGTACCAGCTGTAAGAGAGGACAGAGTACCAGCTGTAAGAGGACAGAGTACCAGCTGTAAGAGGACAGAGTACCAGCTGTAAGAGGACAGAGTACCAGCTGTAAGAGGACAGAGTACCAGCTGTAAGAGGATAATGCATATTCACAACTGTCACAACTGTATAGGCTGTAAGACATCTGGACATATTAGCCCATGGTCTCTATCGTTAGCCAATAAGCACGGTGTCTCTGTTTGAGCCATTTCATCCTTATTAAGGATGATTAAACGTGACCTCAGATCTGCAGGTAGCCTGCTCCTCCGGGTCCCCAGTACCTGGCTCTGCACCATGGGGGGCCGAGCCTTCTGCTCGGCTGCACCACGCCTGTGGAACAGCCTCCCCCATCCAGCTGAGGGCACCCCAGAGCCTGGACTCCTTTAATAAAGCAGGCCTGAAAACATTTCTATTTCAAAAGGCCATTGATTGCTAGCTATTTTCTTCTTGTGTTGTTGTTTTTACCTTTCTGTTTATACTATGTTTTTAAACCTGTAACACCTAGGGATCTTATTGAACGAAAAGTGCACTACAAATACAATTTATTATTATTATTATTATTATTATTATTATTATTATTATTATTATTATTATTATTATTATTATTATTATTATTATTATTATTATTATTATTATTATTATTATTATTATTATTATTAATTATTATTATTATTATTATTATTATTAACACTTCCTGATACTGTACACAGTACAGTTATTCTTTATACAGAGGCTAGCAGACTCGTTAGAGAGGAGTAGTTTAATAGATTCCGCAGTGCAGAAGGCAGGCGTCCCAGGTGTTGCAGGGTGCAGAGAACACACTATAGCATGATGTTGCACCAGAGTCTGGTCTGGCAGCCAAGCTCCAGAGAAGACATTTAAACGTGGTATTTGTAGACCTGCCAAGTGCATTTGGTTTGGGTACCACACGCAGCCTTATTTGGTGTGCTTTTGATTTCCTTAGAGTGCCAGGGGTGATTGTGTGTAGAGCCTACTTCCAAGATGTTCAAATGTGTTTTAGCACTACATATTTGATCAAAGAATAGAGAGAGAAAGAACGGCACCCACCCTCTGGAACTCCCTCCCTCCAAACATCCATAGTGCTACATCCCTGCACTCCTTCAAATCGCAACTCAAAACCCACCTCTTCACCAAATTTGTAAATGACTCTGCTCTTTTTTCTTTTTCTTTCTTTCTATCCTTTTGATTATTATTTTGTTGTTACGTTGTTCCCTGTTCCCCCTCCCTTAGCTGCCCCCTCCTGTTAACACAATGGGGACCGGCCACATATATATACGGCTTTCGGTGCCATGCGTTGTGGACCAGAGGCACGTACATAGCCGTGGCAAGTTGTTATTGTTTTATTCCATATTAATAACCGGATCAAGATCCCCGATCGACTCTGCAGATCTATCCTCCTCTGTGGAATCGGCAACATGCAATACCGGCCAGAACCTCTTAGGGGCGCCATCGCTCCACTGCAGTATCATTGTGGGCGAATGGATTTTTTTTTTTACCTTCCAATGGCGTTTCATATTACCCTGATCCCGAACCAACAGCATGCACCGTTGATTACGTTTCGAATCGCAGATTTCACCATGGAATAAGGGGATTTATCATCAACCAATGGACATATCGATCTACCAGATGCCGATCGATAACGGGGAAATGCTGTAGGGTATCCCACGGGCTGATGGTAAGACCTTATTCACCTAAATTACAGCCGGATCAGACATTGTTGTGAGACGCAAGCATTCGATCAGTGAATGTGGCTAGTTACACGGACACTGTATTGTTAATCAATAATACTAAACGCCGTCCCCCGCCCCCCCCTTTCATCCATACATGCTTTGGGAGAGCCCGGATCATATGCAGTTTGTGTTATTTCTTTAGCATATATAAAACGGAAATACCGTTGAATATAACGTTAGTAGCCTTTAGCTCCATAACTAGCTTTCCAGAAAATATATGAGACGAAATCTGCGATAAAGCTTATATTCACGGCACTATAAAATGACAACCTATTGATGGATTTTTTTTTCTTTAAGCCATTTTGAAGGGACGGTTTATGAACTCAAGTGACAATGAGAATGGACAGATAGCAATACTATAAAGTATAGATATAGCTCAACAAACAGGGTCACGTCTGTTTACATTCCCCGGTCTTCTAGCCACTAATTAGACTAAGCACAGTGGTTGCCAAAGTGTTAAGCACCTTGGGTCTCCTGAAAGGCGCTATATAAATTTAAGATATTATTATTATTATTATTATTATTATTATTACTTAGCTGATAACAGACTGAATGAAGACAGCATCTGCTCTGCTTAACCCTTTCACTACCACACTACAGAAGGTTAACCCTTTCACTACCACACTACAGAAGGTTAACCCTTTCACCGCCACACTACAGAAGGTTAACCCTTTCACTACCACACTATAGACGGTTTCTGTAGTGTGGTAGTGAAAGGGTTAACCTTCTGTAGTGTGGTAGTGAAAGGGTTCAAATGTGGTGTTGGGAGTGTTTATGGCGTGCCAGTGGATTGCCTTCATATAACATCAAATAACATCTTATAACATGGGTCCCAATTCATTATGAAACAAGCATCACATTAAGCTTCCCTGTTATGACCGCCCCTGCCAGGCTGCTGCACACCCAAGAGTAGAACACATTTACAAACTGGGGCAGGACATTAGGTAAGCAGTGTCCTTGGCTCCAGAAAGCACAGCTAATCGATGAATCAAAGCGAATCCATCGCTTGTGTCCCCCGCCCCCCTTGTGACAACACCAAGGGCAATAATTGTGAACAGCTTGTTTAGGTTTGTTAATCCGAAGACTCCAAACCCTGGCCAAAAAAGGCAAGGAGTACATATGTCACATGTTTTTTTTTATTTTAATTTTTTTTTACTAAAACTATATTGTTTATTTTGCTCTGTAAAGCGCTATACAAAATGTATGTATTATTATTATTATGTTCACCCAGCGCCAAAATAATATTTTCCACAGTCTAATTGAAGGCTCGGGCAAAATCAATTATCCATAAGGGTTTCAAGTGCTCTCGTGTTGGCACAAGGTATCATGTTTCCTCTTGTGTTGAACGGTACATTTTGATGCACCTTGAGACCTTGACATCCTCCCAATCCCATTCACACTGACTACTTCAAGGCTATGTAGCATAAGGGCCGTATTCTTTATCACGATGAACAAGGCTTTACACAGGTCTAATGGAAGGTTAATGGTGCATCTCAATTTTCACAAATCAATGAAAAATCTAATAATTAACAGCTGTGGCTTTTCTTCCCGTTCGTGCAAGTGTGGGGGCCTCTCACGGTCGACAGGCAGATTAAATGAAGTATTGAGCTGGAGCGGTATGACTATTGGTCGAGGCCAAGTAGGCTATGGCCCTACTCTGGTCGATAATATGTGAGCAAGGCAGACACCGAATGCTTCCTGCTTGGTGACAAGGCTATGTCACCCGTCAGCCATCCAATGGGAGATGGGGGTTTGGTGCACATGCTCAGATCGCACTGTTGGAGTGTCTGGGGACAAAATGGATGGAAATGGAGCCAGATTGTAACTGCGTGTCACGTGTCATACCCTTAACGCTTGACGCAATAGGACGAGTGAGATCTGATATCCTCAATTTGACCCTCCTTGCTTGGTGACAATGGACCAATCTCGAGTTTGTCCGTGGAAAGCAACAGTTGTAATTGGAGGATCAAGAAAAGAGGGCAGAGTTTGAGATAGGCCAATTAATGCAGAGCCTCAAGAGTTCCCTTTCTGACATTTAACCATTGCACAGGCGAAGATACAAGGTTTCAAAGGGTGCTCGATACCGCCGTCTAGCTGGATGCGGCTGGTATTGCACTTTGGCGATCTCAGACTCATTCCCTATGGTAACACCAAGGTCCCTGGATGAATAATGAATAAAAATATCGGGAAAAAAAAGGAAAAACATTCAAATAACGAGTATACTCGTTGTTGCCGTTCAAGCGTCGGCTCCCAATAATGACTAAACTCTTTGTTGGCGGGGAATGAGTTAACAATTGTGTGTATTGAGCCGTACTGTATTGTACCCATTCTGCAATCTGTTAATAAAGTTTTCAATCAATCAATCAATCAATCAATCAATCAATCAATCAATCAATCAATCAATCAGTCAGGACAGACTCACCTTGGACCACTAAACGTCCCTGAGCGGTCCTGCGAACGCGAGTCCCTGGTTTATTGGCTGCGCAGACGTAGACCCCTGAGTGCTGCACGCCCACGTCGGAGATCATCAGATTCCCAGTGCCCAACACCTGGATGCCCTCCACTCCGATAGGGCGGCCATCTAACCAGAGAGAGAGAGAGAGAGAGAGAACAAGAGAGAGAATGAGAGAGAGAGAGAGAGAGAGAGACAGATGTGAGGAAATGGATAAAAGATCAGGAAGAAGAGTTCAACTTAAAAAGAGACCATACACTGGGGATAGGGACCCCATCATCGAGGTCTCAGTGATACCACAGTGGAGGTCAGATGGGGGACCCTGATGTAAACAAGACGAAAGTCTCTCTCTGGTCTGCATCCCCTTAACAATTGTGTGTATTGAGCCGTACTGTATTGTACCCATTCTGCAATCTGTTAATATAATTTTCAATCAATCAATCAAAGAGGAGGCCTGAGTCCTTAAGGTGAATGATGATGATTAAATCTACTGCACACACACACACACACACACACACACACACACACACACACACACACACACACACACACACACACACACACACACACACACACACACACACGCACATGCACACACACACGCACACACCACAACATTCTAGTCAAGGTGTGCCGTGCTATTTCAGCTTAAACAAATTAAACCTATCGCTGATGTCTTGCATCTCCAGCTTTGGTGATGTTGGTGATGTTGCATGCGCATGACCATCCAGTCAGAACTCAATGTACAACCTCTATACACACACTACCCCCCCCTCTCTCTATACACACACTACCCCCCCCCTCTCTATACACACACTACCCCCCCCTCTCTCTATATACACACTACCCCCTCTCTCTATACACACACTACCCCCCCTCTCTCTATACACACACTACCCCCCCTCTCTCTATATATACACACAATACCCCCCCTCTCTATATATACACACAATACCTCCTCTCTCTATATACACACACTACCCCCCTCTCTCTATATATACACACAATACCCCCCCTCTCTATATATACACACAATACCTCCTCTCTCTATATACACACACTACCCCCCTCTCTCTATATATACACACTACCCCCCCTCTCTCTATACACACAATACCCCCCCTCTCTATATATACACACACTACCCTCCTCTCTCTATATATACACACAATACCTCCTCTCTCTATATACACACAATACCTCCTCTCTCTATATACACACACTACCCTCCTCTCTCTATACACACACTACCCTCCTCTCTCTATACACACACTACCCCCCCTCTCTATATACACACACTACCCCCCCTCTCTATATACACACACTACCCTCCTCTCTCTATACACACACTACCCTCCTCTCTCTATACACACACTACCCCCCCTCTCTATATACACACACTACCCCCCCTCTCTATATACACACACACTACCCTCCTCTCTCTATACACACACTACCCCCTCTCTCTATATATACACACACTACCCCCCCTCTCTCTATACACACACTACCCCCCCCTCTCTATATACACACACTACCCCCTCTCTCTATATATACACACACTACCCCCCTCTCTATATATATACACACACTACCCCCCCTCTCTCTATACACACACTACCCCCCCCTCTCTATATACACACACTACCCCCCCCTCTCTATATACACACACTACCCCCTCTCTCTATATATACACACACTACCCCCCTCTCTATATATATACACACACTACCCCCCTTTCTATATATATACACACACTACCCCCCTCTATATACACACACACTACCCCCCTCTCTCTATATATACACACACTACCCCCTCTCTCTATATATACACACACTACCCCCCTCTCTATATATATACACACTACCCCCTTTCTATATATATACACACACTACCCCCCTCTCTATATATACACACACACACTACCCCCCTTTCTATATATATACACACACTACCCCCTCTCTCTATATATACACACACTACCCCCTCTCTCTATATATACACACACACTACCCCCTCTCTCTATATATACACACACTACCCCCTCTCTCTATATATATACACACACTACCCCCCTCTCTCTATACACACACTACCCCCCCTCTCTATATATATATATACACACACTACCCCCCCTCTCTCTCTATATATATATATACACACACTACCTCCTCTCTCTATACACACACTACCCTCCTCTCTCTATACACACACTACCCCCCCTCTCTATATATATATATACACACACTACCCCCCCTCTCTATATATATATATATATACACACACTACCCCCCCTCTCTATATATATATATATATACACACACTACCCCCCCTCTCTATATATATATATATACACACACTACCTCCTCTCTCTATACACACACTACCTCCTCTCTCTATACACACACTACCTCCTCTCTCTATACACACACTACCTCCTCTCTCTATACACACACTACCTCCTCTCTCTATACACACACTACCTCCTCTCTCTATACACACACTACCTCCTCTCTCTATACACACACTACCCTCCTCTCTCTCTA
>NW_028171170.1:0-17340 GCF_963971535.1 Notolepis coatsorum
AGCTACTATACTGTATTTAGTGAGCTACTATACTGTATTTAGTGAGCTACTATATACTGTATTTAGTGAGCTACTATATACTGTATTTAGTGAGCTACTATATACTGTATTTAGTGAGCTACTATATACTGTATTTAGTGAGCTACTATATACTGTATTTAGTGAGCTACTATACTGTATTTAGTGAGCTACTATATACTGTATTTAGTGAGCTACTATATACTGTATTTAGTGAGCTACTATACTGTATTTAGTGAGCTACTATACTGTATTTAGTGAGCTACTATACTGTATTTAGTGAGCTACTATACTGTATTTAGTGAGCTACTATACTGTATTTAGTGAGCTACTATACTGTATTTAGTGAGCTACTATACTGTATTTAGTGAGCTACTATATACTGTATTTAGTGAGCTACTATACTGTATTTAGTGAGCTACTATACTGTATTTAGTGAGCTACTATACTGTATTTAGTGAGCTACTATACTGTATTTAGTGAGCTACTATACTGTATTTAGTGAGCTACTATACTGTATTTAGTGAGCTACTATACTGTATTTAGTGAGCTACTATACTGTATTTAGTGAGCTACTATACTGTATTTAGTGAGCTACTATATACTGTATTTAGTGAGCTACTATACTGTATTTAGTGAGCTACTATACTGTATTTAGTGAGCTACTATATACTGTATTTAGTGAGCTACTATACTGTATTTAGTGAGCTACTATATACTGTATTTAGTGAGCTACTATACTGTATTTAGTGAGCTACTATACTGTATTTAGTGAGCTACTATACTGTATTTAGTGAGCTACTATACTGTATTTAGTGAGCTACTATATACTGTATTTAGTGAGCTACTATACTGTATTTAGTGAGCTACTATACTGTATTTAGTGAGCTACTATACTGTATTTAGTGAGCTACTATACTGTATTTAGTGAGCTACTATACTGTATTTAGTGAGCTACTAATACTGTATTTAGTGAGCTACTATATACTGTATTTAGTGAGCTACTATACTGTATTTAGTGAGCTACTATACTGTATTTAGTGAGCTACTATACTGTATTTAGTGAGCTACTATATACTGTATTTAGTGAGCTACTATATGTATTTAGTGAGCTACTATACTGTATTTAGTGAGCTACTATACTGTATTTAGTGAGCTACTATACTGTATTTAGTGAGCTACTATATACTGTATTTAGTGAGCTACTATACTGTATTTAGTGAGCTACTATATACTGTATTTAGTGAGCTACTATACTGTATTTAGTGAGCTACTATACTGTATTTAGTGAGCTACTATACTGTATTTAGTGAGCTACTATACTGTATTTAGTGAGCTACTATACTGTATTTAGTGAGCTACTATATACTGTATTTAGTGAGCTACTATACTGTATTTAGTGAGCTACTATACTGTATTTAGTGAGCTACTATACTGTATTTAGTGAGCTACTATACTGTATTAGTGAGCTACTATATACTGTATTTAGTGAGCTACTATATACTGTATTTAGTGAGCTACTATACTGTATTTAGTGAGCTACTATATACTGTATTTAGTGAGCTACTATACTGTATTTAGTGAGCTACTATATACTGTATTTAGTGAGCTACTATACTGTATTTAGTGAGCTACTATACTGTATTTAGTGAGCTACTATACTGTATTTAGTGAGCTACTATACTGTATTTAGTGAGCTACTATATACTGTATTTAGTGAGCTACTATACTGTATTTAGTGAGCTACTATACTGTATTTAGTGAGCTACTATATACTGTATTTAGTGAGCTACTATACTGTATTTAGTGAGCTACTATACTGTATTTAGTGAGCTACTATACTGTATTTAGTGAGCTACTATATACTGTATTTAGTGAGCTACTATATACTGTATTTAGTGAGCTACTATACTGTATTTAGTGAGCTACTATATACTGTATTTAGTGAGCTACTATACTGTATTTAGTGAGCTACTATACTGTATTTAGTGAGCTACTATACTGTATTTAGTGAGCTACTATACTGTATTTAGTGAGCTACTATACTGTATTTAGTGAGCTACTATATACTGTATTTAGTGAGCTACTATATACTGTATTTAGTGAGCTACTATACTGTATTTAGTGAGCTACTATACTGTATTTAGTGAGCTACTATACTGTATTTAGTGAGCTACTATACTGTATTTAGTGAGCTACTATATACTGTATTTAGTGAGCTACTATATACTGTATTTAGTGAGCTACTATATACTGTATTTAGTGAGCTACTATACTGTATTTAGTGAGCTACTATACTGTATTTAGTGAGCTACTATATACTGTATTTAGTGAGCTACTATACTGTATTTAGTGAGCTACTATACTGTATTTAGTGAGCTACTATACTGTATTTAGTGAGCTACTATACTGTATTTAGTGAGCTACTATATACTGTATTTAGTGAGCTACTATATACTGTATTTAGTGAGCTACTATACTGTATTTAGTGAGCTACTATACTGTATTTAGTGAGCTACTATACTGTATTTAGTGAGCTACTATACTGTATTTAGTGAGCTACTATACTGTATTTAGTGAGCTACTATACTGTATTTAGTGAGCTACTATACTGTATTTAGTGAGCTACTATACTGTATTTAGTGAGCTACTATATACTGTATTTAGTGAGCTACTATACTGTATTTAGTGAGCTACTATACTGTATTTAGTGAGCTACTATATACTGTATTTAGTGAGCTACTATACTGTATTTAGTGAGCTACTATATACTGTATTTAGTGAGCTACTATACTGTATTTAGTGAGCTACTATATACTGTATTTAGTGAGCTACTATACTGTATTTAGTGAGCTACTATACTGTATTTAGTGAGCTACTATATACTGTATTTAGTGAGCTACTATACTGTATTTAGTGAGCTACTATACTGTATTTAGTGAGCTACTATACTGTATTTAGTGAGCTACTATATACTGTATTTAGTGAGCTACTATACTGTATTTAGTGAGCTACTATACTGTATTTAGTGAGCTACTATATACTGTATTTAGTGAGCTACTATACTGTATTTAGTGAGCTACTATACTGTATTTAGTGAGCTACTATATACTGTATTTAGTGAGCTACTATACTGTATTTAGTGAGCTACTATACTGTATTTAGTGAGCTACTATACTGTATTTAGTGAGCTACTATACTGTATTTAGTGAGCTACTATACTGTATTTAGTGAGCTACTATACTGTATTTAGTGAGCTACTATACTGTATTTAGTGAGCTACTATACTGTATTTAGTGAGCTACTATACTGTATTTAGTGAGCTACTATACTGTATTTAGTGAGCTACTATATACTGTATTTAGTGAGCTACTATACTGTATTTAGTGAGCTACTATACTGTATTTAGTGAGCTACTATACTGTATTTAGTGAGCTACTATATACTGTATTTAGTGAGCTACTATACTGTATTTAGTGAGCTACTATACTGTATTAGTGAGCTACTATACTGTATTTAGTGAGCTACTATACTGTATTTAGTGAGCTACTATACTGTATTTAGTGAGCTACTATACTGTATTTAGTGAGCTACTATACTGTATTTAGTGAGCTACTATACTGTATTTAGTGAGCTACTATACTGTATTTAGTGAGCTACTATACTGTATTTAGTGAGCTACTATATACTGTATTTAGTGAGCTACTATACTGTATTTAGTGAGCTACTATACTGTATTTAGTGAGCTACTATACTGTATTTAGTGAGCTACTATACTGTATTTAGTGAGCTACTATACTGTATTTAGTGAGCTACTATACTGTATTTAGTGAGCTACTATACTGTATTTAGTGAGCTACTATACTGTATTTAGTGAGCTACTATACTGTATTTAGTGAGCTACTATACTGTATTTAGTGAGCTACTATATACTGTATTTAGTGAGCTACTATACTGTATTTAGTGAGCTACTATACTGTATTTAGTGAGCTACTATACTGTATTTAGTGAGCTACTATACTGTATTTAGTGAGCTACTATATACTGTATTTAGTGAGCTACTATATACTGTATTTAGTGAGCTACTATACTGTATTTAGTGAGCTACTATACTGTATTTAGTGAGCTACTATACTGTATTTAGTGAGCTACTATACTGTATTTAGTGAGCTACTATACTGTATTTAGTGAGCTACTATACTGTATTTAGTGAGCTACTATACTGTATTTAGTGAGCTACTATACTGTATTTAGTGAGCTACTTATACTGTATTTAGTGAGCTACTATACTGTATTTGAGCTACTATACTGTATTTAGTGAGCTACTATATACTGTATTTAGTGAGCTACTATACTGTATTTAGTGAGCTACTATACTGTATTTAGTGAGCTACTATACTGTATTTAGTGAGCTACTATACTGTATTTAGTGAGCTACTATACTGTATTTAGTGAGCTATTATACTGTATTTAGTGAGCTACTACATACTGTATTTAGTGAGCTACTATACTGTATTTAGTGAGCTACTATACTGTATTTAGTGAGCTACTATATACTGTATTTAGTGAGCTACTATACTGTATTTAGTGAGCTACTATACTGTATTTAGTGAGCTACTATACTGTATTTAGTGAGCTACTATACTGTATTTAGTGAGCTACTATACTGTATTTAGTGAGCTACTATACTGTATTTAGTGAGCTACTATATACTGTATTTAGTGAGCTACTATATACTGTATTTAGTGAGCTACTACATACTGTATTTAGTGAGCTACTATATACTGTATTTAGTGAGCTACTATATACTGTATTTAGTGAGCTACTATACTGTATTTAGCGAGCTACTATATACTGTATTTAGTGAGCTACTATACTGTATTTAGTGAGCTACTATATACTGTATTTAGTGAGCTACTATACTGTATTTAGTGAGCTACTATATACTGTATTTAGTGAGCTACTATATACTGTATTTAGTGAGCTACTATACTGTATTTAGCAAGCTACTATATACTGTATTTAGTGAGCTACTATACTGTATTTAGTGAGCTACTATATACTGTATTTAGTGAGCTACTATATACTGTATTTAGTGAGCTACTATATACTGTATTTAGTGAGCTACTATACTGTATTTAGTGAGCTACTATACTGTATTTAGTGAGCTACTATATACTGTATTTAGTGAGCTACTATACTGTATTTAGTGAGCTACTATACTGTATTTAGTGAGCTACTATACTGTATTTAGTGAGCTACTATACTGTATTTAGTGAGCTACTATACTGTATTTAGTGAGCTACTATACTGTATTTAGTGAGCTACTATATACTGTATTTAGTGAGCTACTATACTGTATTTAGTGAGCTACTATATACTGTATTTAGTGAGCTACTACATACTGTATTTAGTGAGCTACTATACTGTATTTAGTGAGCTACTATACTGTATTTAGTGAGCTACTATATACTGTATTTAGTGAGCTACTAATACTGTATTTAGTGAGCTACTATACTGTATTTAGTGAGCTACTATACTGTATTTAGTGAGCTACTATACTGTATTTAGTGAGCTACTATATACTGTATTTAGTGAGCTACTATACTGTATTTAGTGAGCTACTATACTGTATTTAGTGAGCTACTATACTGTATTTAGTGAGCTACTATACTGTATTTAGTGAGCTACTATATACTGTATTTAGTGAGCTACTATATACTGTATTTAGTGAGCTACTATATACTGTATTTAGTGAGCTACTATATACTGTATTTAGTGAGCTACTATATACTGTATTTAGTGAGCTACTATATACTGTATTTAGTGAGCTACTATATACTGTATTTAGTGAGCTACTATATACTGTATTTAGTGAGCTACTATATACTGTATTTAGTGAGCTACTATGCTGTATTTAGTGAGCTACTATATACTGTATTTAGTGAGCTACTATACTGTATTTAGTGAGCTACTATACTGTATTTAGTGAGCTACTATACTGTATTTAGTGAGCTACTATATACTGTATTTAGTGAGCTACTATATACTGTATTTAGTGAGCTACTATACTGTATTTAGTGAGCTACTATACTGTATTTAGTGAGCTACTATACTGTATTTAGTGAGCTACTACATACTGTATTTAGTGAGCTACTATACTGTATTTAGTGAGCTACTATACTGTATTTAGTGAGCTACTATACTGTATTTAGTGAGCTACTATACTGTATTTAGTGAGCTACTATACTGTATTTAGTGAGCTACTATATACTGTATTTAGTGAGCTACTATACTGTATTTAGTGAGCTACTATACTGTATTTAGTGAGCTACTATACTGTATTTAGTGAGCTACTATATACTGTATTTAGTGAGCTACTATATACTGTATTTAGTGAGCTACTATATACTGTATTTAGTGAGCTACTATACTGTATTTAGTGAGCTACTATATACTGTATTTAGTGAGCTACTATACTGTATTTAGTGAGCTACTATACTGTATTTAGTGAGCTACTATACTGTATTTAGTGAGCTACTATACTGTATTTAGTGAGCTACTATATACTGTATTTAGTGAGCTACTATACTGTATTTAGTGAGCTACTATACTGTATTTAGTGAGCTACTATATACTGTATTTAGTGAGCTACTATACTGTATTTAGTGAGCTACTATACTGTATTTAGTGAGCTACTATATACTGTATTTAGTGAGCTACTATATACTGTATTTAGTGAGCTACTATATACTGTATTTAGTGAGCTACTATATACTGTATTTAGTGAGCTACTATATACTGTATTTAGTGAGCTACTATATACTGTATTTAGTGAGCTACTATACTGTATTTAGTGAGCTACTATACTGTATTTAGTGAGCTACTATACTGTATTTAGTGAGCTACTATACTGTATTTAGTGAGCTACTATACTGTATTTAGTGAGCTACTATATACTGTATTTAGTGAGCTACTATACTGTATTTAGTGAGCTACTATACTGTATTTAGTGAGCTACTATACTGTATTTAGTGAGCTACTACACTGTATTTAGTGAGCTACTATACTGTATTTAGTGAGCTACTATACTGTATTTAGTGACCTACTATACTGTATTTAGTGAGCTACTATACTGTATTTAGTGAGCTACTATACTGTATTTAGTGAGCTACTACACTGTATTTAGTGAGCTACTATACTGTATTTAGTGAGCTACTATACTGTATTTAGTGAGCTACTATACTGTATTTAGTGAGCTACTATACTGTATTTAGTGAGCTACTATATACTGTATTTAGTGAGCTACTATATACTGTATTTAGTGAGCTACTATACTGTATTTAGTGACCTACTATATACTGTATTTAGTGAGCTACTATACTGTATTTTGTGAGCTACTATACTGTATTTAGTGACCTACTATACTGTATTTAGTGAGCTACTATACTGTATTTAGTGAGCTACTATATACTGTATTTAGTGAGCTACTATATTGTATTTAGTGAGCTACTATACTGTATTTAGTGAGCTACTATATACTGTATTTAGTGAGCTACTATACTGTATTTAGTGAGCTACTATACTGTATTTAGTGAGCTACTATATACTGTATTTAGTGAGCTACTATATACTGTATTTAGTGAGCTACTATATACTGTATTTAGTGAGCTACTATACTGTATTTAGTGAGCTACTATATACTGTATTTAGTGAGCTACTATATACTGTATTTAGTGAGCTACTATATACTGTATTTAGTGAGCTACTATATACTGTATTTAGTGAGCTACTATACTGTATTTAGTGAGCTACTATACTGTATTTAGTGAGCTACTATACTGTATTTAGTGAGCTACTATACTGTATTTAGTGAGCTACTATACTGTATTTAGTGAGCTACTATATACTGTATTTAGTGAGCTACTATACTGTATTTAGTGAGCTACTATACTGTATTTAGTGAGCTACTATACTGTATTTAGTGAGCTACTATACTGTATTTAGTGATCTACTACACTGTATTTAGTGAGCTACTATACTGTATTTAGTGAGCTACTATACTGTATTTAGTGAGCTACTATACTGTATTTAGTGAGCTACTACACTGTATTTAGTGAGCTACTATACTGTATTTAGTGAGCTACTATACTGTATTTAGTGAGCTACTATATACTGTATTTAGTGAGCTACTATACTGTATTTAGTGAGCTACTATACTGTATTTAGTGAGCTACTATATACTGTATTTAGTGAGCTACTGTATTTAGTGAGCTACTATACTGTATTTAGTGAGCTACTATACTGTATTTAGTGAGCTACTACATACTGTATTTAGTGAGCTACTATACTGTATTTAGTGAGCTACTATATACTGTATTTAGTGAGCTACTATACTGTATTTAGTGAGCTACTATACTGTATTTCGTGAGCTACTATATACTGTATTTAGTGAGCTACTATATACTGTATTTAGTGAGCTACTATATACTGTATTTAGTGAGCTACTATATACTGTATTTAGTGAGCTACTATACTGTATTTAGTGAGCTACTATATACTGTATTTAGTGAGCTACTATATACTGTATTTAGTGAGCTACTATACTGTATTTAGTGAGCTACTATACTGTATTTAGTGACCTACTATATACTGTATTTAGTGAGCTACTATACTGTATTTAGTGAGCTACTATACTGTATTTAGTGAGCTACTATACTGTATTTAGTGAGCTACTATACTGTATTTAGTGAGCTACTATACTGTATTTAGTGAGCTACTATATACTGTATTTAGTGAGCTACTATACTGTATTTAGTGAGCTACTATACTGTATTTAGTGAGCTACTATATACTGTATTTAGTGAGCTACTATATACTGTATTTAGTGAGCTACTATACTGTATTTAGTGACCTACTATATACTGTATTTAGTGAGCTACTATACTGTATTTAGTGAGCTACTATACTGTATTTAGTGACCTACTATACTGTATTTAGTGAGCTACTATACTGTATTTAGTGAGCTACTATATACTGTATTTAGTGAGCTACTATACTGTATTTAGTGAGCTACTATACTGTATTTAGTGAGCTACTATATACTGTATTTAGTGAGCTACTATACTGTATTTAGTGAGCTACTATACTGTATTTAGTGAGCTACTATATACTGTATTTAGTGAGCTACTATATACTGTATTTAGTGAGCTACTATATACTGTATTTAGTGAGCTACTATACTGTATTTAGTGAGCTACTATATACTGTATTTAGTGAGCTACTATATACTGTATTTAGTGAGCTACTATATACTGTATTTAGTGAGCTACTATATACTGTATTTAGTGAGCTACTATATACTGTATTTAGTGAGCTACTATATACTGTATTTAGTGAGCTACTATACTGTATTTAGTGAGCTACTATACTGTATTTAGTGAGCTACTATACTGTATTTAGTGAGCTACTATACTGTATTTAGTGAGCTACTATACTGTATTTAGTGAGCTACTATATACTGTATTTAGTGAGCTACTATACTGTATTTAGTGAGCTACTATACTGTATTTAGTGAGCTACTATACTGTATTTAGTGAGCTACTATACTGTATTTAGTGAGCTACTACACTGTATTTAGTGAGCTACTATACTGTATTTAGTGAGCTACTATACTGTATTTAGTGACCTACTATACTGTATTTAGTGAGCTACTATACTGTATTTAGTGAGCTACTATACTGTATTTAGTGAGCTACTACACTGTATTTAGTGAGCTACTATACTGTATTTAGTGAGCTACTATACTGTATTTAGTGAGCTACTATATACTGTATTTAGTGAGCTACTATACTGTATTTAGTGAGCTACTATACTGTATTTAGTGAGCTACTATATACTGTATTTAGTGAGCTACTGTATTTAGTGAGCTACTATACTGTATTTAGTGAGCTACTATACTGTATTTAGTGAGCTACTACATACTGTATTTAGTGAGCTACTATACTGTATTTAGTGAGCTACTAATACTGTATTTAGTGAGCTACTATACTGTATTTAGTGAGCTACTATATACTGTATTTAGTGAGCTACTATATACTGTATTTAGTGAGCTACTATATACTGTATTTAGTGAGCTACTATATACTGTATTTAGTGAGCTACTATACTGTATTTAGTGAGCTACTATATACTGTATTTAGTGAGCTACTATATACTGTATTTAGTGAGCTACTATACTGTATTTAGTGAGCTACTATACTGTATTTAGTGACCTACTATATACTGTATTTAGTGAGCTACTATACTGTATTTAGTGAGCTACTATACTGTATTTAGTGAGCTACTATACTGTATTTAGTGAGCTACTATATACTGTATTTAGTGAGCTACTATACCAGGGGTGGCCAACCCGCGGCTCGCAAGCCGCATGCGGCTCTTTGCCCGTCAATGTGCGGCTCTTCCATCCATAAAAAAAAAAAAAAAAAAAAAAAAAAATTTACTTTTTTTTTTTTACTTTTTTTTTTTTATGTCACTCATTCCATAAGGACGTAGAATAAACATTTACAATTTTTTTTTAAATGGTCCATTTGCATGTTCTTGGTATCTGAATCTAGGGACATATATGGATCAGTGGTCAGAAATAGTGTGTCTGTTACTAGGCTTGAGTAAATTGTAATGAACCAAGGGAGAATATCAATTCTATTTAAAAAAAATATATATCTTTGACTGTAAAATAACACCATGCTAAAATTGACCAGACCTGAAAAATCTAAGCAAATGAATAAAGGGAAGATGATTAAACAGAAGGTTTTGTAGATAAAGTACTGAATTCTGCCATCTTTTTTATAATGTAATTTCTCCACCATTCTTCATCATATTGCAACACCGTTTTTTGCAAGACGTTCACAGAAAGGTAGAGAAACTAACTGCGTTCTGTTTTATGGCAATAACGTTCAGGTTTGTGGGAGATAATCCCAAAAAATAAGAGAAATTAAAAGTAAATCCAGAAGTCAGATGATTGACAGGGGCTGGTGTGAGCTGGGTAGGGTAGTTTTTCGAAATTTGAAAGCCCTGAGTCTCTTCCTTAAAAAGACTACACTCACTTTTGGCTGTGCCACTTCCTCCTGTCAAATACTATTTCTTTGTCAATGCCGTGTTATTATGAGTGTCCACCATATCTATTCGATGTACTGTCTGGCCAGTAATTAAAGTACATACCTAGCAGTGGTTTAATCTATCACAATCTTTAATACAGTCAGGGTTTTGTAACCCCTCAGTTACAATTGGTCCTTCGAGCCGGAGGGTATCAGTAATCTTTAATATCATATTAATATTGATATGGCCAGCGGTGGACACTCTCCAAACGGCTCCCCCAAACTAGAGCGCCCGCAGCGCAAAACGTCAGCCACCTCCATATCTGAGGACTTCGCTTTCGTTTTACCCCCCTAGCTTACTCACAGACGTTAAATACGATAAAACGGATAGTTTAAGCATGCCCAATCCTATCGACTTGTCCGGCCCTTCCAGTAGAGACCCCAGTGGGTTCAAACGAAACTGACTTAGCTCACGGAGGGGACCAAGCGGGGACAATGACGTGACTATACCTCAAGACAGCGCCACCGGGATAGACCCCGGAGCGCCCCAGGATAAAGAAAGCGCCCCAGGGATAGACCCGGCGCACAACTAACCCAAGAGCGCGTACCCGAGACAGACCTCGGTGCGCAACCAAGAGAAGAGTACCGCGCTCAAGAGATAGACTTAGGAGCGCGCCAGGAGAACAGGTCTCCTCCAAGCCCTGTCCAGCGCCCGATCACCTCCGTCAGTGTCATCCCCAGCGAGGCTGACCAGAGACTGACGCAAGCCTTGATCGCCACGCTGACAGCTTCAACCGAAAGAGGCCGACTCCAGGGTGAGCGCGACCGTCTTCAAGCACAGACGCTTAGTGAGCGCGAACACTCTGCAGCGGAACGAGAGCGCCTCCACGCGCAACTCCAAGCACAAGCCCTTAGTGAGCGCGAACACTCTGCAGCGGAACGAGAGCGCCTCCAGGCGCAACAACGGAGTGAGCACGAACGCATCAGACTGGAGGAGAGACGCCTCCAGACGGAAGAGAACATCCAGCGAGAACACGCCAATGCACAGCGCGAAGCGGAGCGCGACCGGCTACAGGCGCAAGATGATAGAACAATTGATCGCCAGGGCGACCCCCCCTCTCTCCACACGGAGCTCCCGGAGATCATCACGACAAGGGTCTAGGGCACCTTCCCCTACCCGACAAAGCTACCACGGGACCCCGGCCAACAGGAAAGAACCTGCCTACGTCTCCGAGCCCCCTCCCCGACCGGTCCATACGGGACCCAGCCAACGGGAGAGAACCCGGCCTACGTCGCCGAGAGACTAACTAGAAGACTCCAAGACCTAGCGGAGGAAGAGGAGGGATATCAAGCCCACCAGCACGAAACCTACTTTGGACCAGGAGGCCCAGTACAGCCCCGACCTCAGCCCCGAGTCACTGCGCTACAAACCCCCGACCCAACTCAAGGGTGAGTTTGATGTACAGTTAGCACCGAGGAACAGCACCTGGGGGCCCGGCCTCTGGTACCCACCCAGTACTAACCCATGACCACCGTACGGGGAGACTCGCCCAGGAGGCCTCTCCCCCTACGCTCATCGGTGTCCCAGCCATCCATGGCGTCTTACCTTGGCACACCGACGTTCCCAGACTTTACGCGCGAGGACAGAGGCACAGTACACAGAATTACGCATGTGTTTAGAGACTATAATGTCCGATGTCCACGACGAGTCCTTATAAATATGCCATCCTCCTCAAGCATCTCTAGGTGCCCAGAGCGCATAACATAGCGCTGCATATTCGAACTCAAGCACCCCATACTCAGCTGCTCTGGTGGCCCTCGACGCGCGCTATGGACGCATATGGGATTACGTGATCCAAGAAATACGAGATATCGACCGCCTCCCCCCAGCCAAAGACAATAGAGCACTGATGACCTCTCTATCAAGGTACAATCCCTCGTGGGGATGCTGGGGTCCCAAAAGGAGAAGGGGAGATATGAACTGTATGCAAATTCTAACGTGGAGCGGATACTGGAGAAGCTCCCTCCAGCCCGTCAAGAGCGTTTTCGGCGGCAGAAAGACCACCGTGACCCAATGGCCCAGAACCATCCCTCCTAGACCTGGCTTGCTTTCCTCGCCAGGGAGGTTAGCAGTCTACGACTGGACACATTCGTGTGGAGTGGCTCTAGCCCTAGAGATGGACCACGGAGGTTCAATGACAACCGCTGGTCAGTGACAGTTATGCACCAGGCCGAGTCAGTGCCGCAGCACAAGAACCACAACACCCCCACGTGAAGGGAAAGTGGAAGATTGCATGCCAGTATTGTGAAAATGAACATTGGCTGTCTCAATGTGACACCTTCTAGAAGCTGACCGCTGACGAGGTGAGTCAGTGGATCAAAGCCAACCGCCGCTGCTTCCGCTGCGCGCGCAGCCATATGGCAGCTGAGTGCCCGCCTAAAGAAAAGATGCAGCAAGTGCGACGGCGCCCACTTGGAGGTCCTGCACGACAGCAACAAGAGGAGACCCGTACCCCAAAGCAGCTCGAGAGTAAATGTCATGTATATAGACCCTGCGAAGAGCGGGAGCTCCCGAGTGCTCTTGAAGGTGGTCCGAGTGCTCCTAAGCTACGAGGACAAGGTCATGGACACTTACGCCGTCCTAGATGATGGGTCAGAAAAGACTCTCCTCCTCGCTTCCGCCGCAGCCCAGTTGGGTCTGCGGGGTACCGAAGAAACAATGACAATCCGTACCATTAGAAGAGACCTAAAGACCATAAAGGGTGAAAATGTCTCCTTCACGATAGCAGCGGTCGAGCAGCCCGAGAAGCGGTCATAGCATCACTAACGCCTTCACAAGCCACGACATAGGTCTGTCACGGTATACCTACCCCATCACACAGCTGACGGAGAAATACGTGCACCTACGTCAACTCGACGGCGCCACCCTGACCCTGCTCATAGGATCCGACCACACACACCTCATCGTCCCAACGGACCAGGTCCACATCGGGCCCAGAGGCTGTCCAGCAGCGGTCAAGACCCGCCTGGGTTGGACACTACAAGGCCCCCTCTCCGGGTCTTCCAACCGACCGACAGCCACTCGCTGCCTCTACACGAGGATAAACGAAGACGACACCACCCTCTTGCAGCACGTCGAGAGACTATGGACATTAGACGCGATGCCCTTTAAGAACGAAAAGAAACTAGTTCGTTCAAAGGAAGACACTTATGCCATAGCTCTCCTCGAGCAGAAGACAAAGAGGGTCGAGGTCGACGGAGTGATGAGATACGCAACTCCACTCTTGAGGCGAGAGGGGATGCCCACCCTCCACGCCTCAAAAGAAGCGACAGAACGCTATCTACTGAACACCGAGCGGCGTCTAGCCAAGGACCCCACTCAAGCCACTGTGTACCGCGCTGAGATCGACAAACTGATCACAGCGGGACATATCAAGAAAATTGACAATCAAGAGGCAGACCAGACGATTGAATCCTGGTACGTGCCCCACCACAAGGTCCACCACAACGGCAAGAACCGCATTGTATTCAACTGCAGCTACCAGATCGGACTACAGAACCTGAATAAGTTTACTCTTGCCCGGCCCGACACTCGGCCCCTCCCTCCTCGGCGTACTACTATGTTTCCGCCAAGACAAGGTGGCCATCAGCGGCGACATCAAAGGGATGTTCCTGCAGGTGCGACTGGTGGAGGAGGACAAGCCCCTGCTGCGGTTCCTATGGAGAGAGAGGATCAACGATGAGCAACCCTCCATCTACCAATGGGAGGTCCCTCCCCTTCGGCACCACATGCAGCCCATGCTGTGCTACGTTCGCACTACAAAAACACGTGATAGAAGACCCTGAAGCTGACGAGGAGGTCAGACAAAGCGTAGAGAGGAGTTTCTACGTGGACAACTGTCTACAAAGCGTCTCGACGCCAGAAGAAGCCGAAGCCCTCCTGCTTAAGCTCCGCGCCTCACTGATCAAAGGCGGCTTCGATCTTAGGCAGTGGGCCAGCAGTGACCCTCAAGTACTTCGCAGCCTCTCCCCAGAGACAAAGGCAGCAAGCAGCGAGACCTGGATGGCGACCACCCCAGGTGAAGCACAGGAAATGACATTGGGTCTCGTCTGGCGCTTCAAAACAGACTCGCTCCATTACAAGCACACACCCCTGACCCCGGAGCAGGAAGGTCGACCCCCTCTACGACCACTAGACGGAGCGTATACAGAACACTCGCAAGCCAATACGACCCGCTGGGGTGTATCCTACCTTCACACCACTCGGGCGAAGATGCTTGTGCGAGAACTGTGGGACAAGGAACAGGGCTGGGACGACCCCATACCCGACCACCTAGCTTCCACCTGGAGAGAGTGGGGAGAGCGAACTCAGCTCGCTCCAAAATGTGAACATACGCCGGAGCTACTTCCCACCCACAGTGCGGCTGGAGACGTGCCAGATGGACCTGCACGTCTTCAGTGACGCCTCGGAAGTAGCCTACGGTTCGGTGGCTTACTTGCGAGCCCGAGAGGAGGGAGGAGAAGTACACACAGCTTTCATCCTGGCTCGCTCAAGAATAGCCCCCCGCAAGCAACAATCGATCCCGCGTCTAGAGCTCTGCGCAGCTCTGGTAGGCGCGCAACTCGCCACGTTGATACAACGTGAACTCACCATAACGGTGCAAAGAACAATCTTGTGGTCAGACTCCATGACCGTACTCACATGGATCCAGTCCGATTCTTGTAGATACAAGGTCTTCGTGGGAGTCAGAGTCACCGAGATTCAAGACCTGGTGGGATCAGCGTGCTGGAGGTACGTTGACACCAAACAGAACCCAGCCGATGTCATCACACGGGGGATGTCCCTAGATGACCTCACACGTCCCAATATCTACAGTGACGGTCCTGAGTTCCTCAAGCTCCCGGAGGAGGAGTGGCCTACCCCCACCCCACGGGAGGCTAGTCAAGAGGAGGCAGAGATCAAGAAATCTATGTTCTACTATCTACTGCCAGTGCTGCTTGGCCCCTGGCAGTGCTGCTTGGCCTCTGACAGTGCTGCTTGGCCCCTGGCAGTGCTGCTTGGCCCCTAATGGTGCTGCTTGGCCCCTGGCAGTGCTGCTTGGCCCCTAATGGTGCTGCTTGGCCCCTGACAGTGCTGCTTGGCCCCTGGCAGTGCTGCTTGGCCCCCTGACAGTGCTGCTTGGCCCCTAATGGTGCTGCTTGGCCCCTGACAGTGCTGCTTGGCCCCTGGCAGTGCTGCTTGGCCCCTGGCAGTGCTGCTTGGCCCCTGACAGTGCTGCTTGGCCCCCCTGGCAGTGCTGCTTGGCCCCTGGCAGTGCTGCTTGCAGCTTGGCCCCTGGCAGTGCTGCTTGGCCCCTGACAGTGCTGCTTGCAGCTTTGTCAAGAACACCTGATCCAATCAGATAGGGATTAAAAGTTTTGAACTCCTGGGCCCTGGAGACTGGTGTCACACGTCCAACTGTGTCCCCGGGGTGTTGTGTCTGAAAGTGACCCTGTGACGGATAGATTCGCTTATCAGTCCCCTTCTCTGCCCGGCCCATAGGGACACACTGTTTAATCTCTCTCTCTCTCTCTCTCTCTCTCTCTCTCTCTCTCTCTCCTCTCTCTCCTCTCTCTCTCTCTCTCTCTCTCTCTCTCTCTCTCTCTCTCTCTCTCTCTCTCTCTCTCTTTCTCTCTCTCTCTCTCTCTCTCTCTCTCTCTCTCTCTCTCTCTCTCTCTCTCTCTCTCTCTCTCTCTCTCTCTCTCTCTCTCTCTCCGTTATAATCCTGAAACAAACGATCACAGATCACCACGTCTGCCACGCGACAGTTCCTTTGTGTGAATGTGAAAAATCGTTTTTGTTAAAGAAATCTTTTCAAAATAGCTGTGATAGGGCTGTCCCTGACTAAGGATTTGGATGGTCGACTATGATTGGCCAAAATTTGCCGTTAGTCGACTATTGGTAAAAAATAAATAAAAAATAAAAAAAAGTATAATATTTTTTTGTGTGGAATTTTATCATTCCATTTGGGCTGTGCTTAATGTCTGAAGGAGTTGACTGAAGGCTTCTTGTCCTCTGCAAAAGCATACAATTGGTCCACTGATGGATTACATCTTGATATTTGTCTAGTCTAGTGTGTTCATTAGACGGGTGAAATCCTCTTTCAGTGCCTCTGTGCCTGTTTCGTAGGCAGTTAGCCTCTGGTATGCGTGCCATTAGCGTTAGCCACGCTTCTAGGCCTCTTTT
>NW_028171169.1:0-42707 GCF_963971535.1 Notolepis coatsorum
TACAGATATAGCCTTAAGCCGTTCAAATAATAAATGTATAACATTTAAAAAATAATAATCTAAAATAACCGATAAGAGTATCGATAAAGTACCGAACCGTTAAGCAGTATCGATAAGAGTAGTAGTATCAATAAAATCGTAACGATACCCATCCTTACTCCTCCCTCTCTCCTTCACTCCTCTCTCTCCTTCACTCCTCTCTCTCTCCGTCACTCCTCCCTCTCTCCTTCACTCCTCGCTCTCTCTCCTTCACTCCTCCCTCTCTCCTTCACTCCTCTCTCTCTACTTCACTCATCTCTCTCTCCTTCACTCCTCTCTCTCTCCTTCACTCCTCCCTCTCCTTCACTCCTCCCTCTCTCCTTCATTCCACTCTCTCTCCTCCTCTCCTCTCTCTCCTTCATTCCACTCAATTCAATTCAATTCAATTCAAATGGGCTTTATTGACATGGGAAACATACGTTTACATTGCCAAAGCCAAACAAAACAAAACAAAACAATCAAACAGAGAAAACAAAATAAATCAGTACATTACAGACGGAATTTCTTGTATTTATGGTGGTTGCATTCCGCTGGATGTCCTTTTCTTGTCACAGCAGCTCACAAATCTTGCTGCTGTGTTTGCACATTCTTGTATTTCTCCCAGTAGGTATGGGAGTTTTGAGTTATTGTCCATGTTTTCAAAGTCTCTTTGGGTGTTTGCAATTTGTGGGAAGTATATGTCTCTGATGTCTTGGTATAGGGGGCAGGTTGTTAAGAAGTGGAGCTCGGTTTCCACCTCTTCTTGTGTGCAGTGGGTGCATAGTCTGTCTTCTCTTGGGAGCCAGGTCTGCCTATGGCGGCCTTTCTCAATGGCTAGGCTGTGCTCGCTGAGTCTGTACCTAGTCAAGGATCTTCTTAGTTTTGGGTCAGTCACGGTGCTCAGGTATTCTGCCACTGTGTACTCTCTGTTTAGGGCCAAATAGCATTTCAATTTGCTCTGGTTTTGGGTTGTTTCTTTCCAATGTGTCAGATAGTTTTCTTTTTGTTTTCTTATAATTTGATTTAGTCCAGTGTGGTTACTGTCTGGTGGTTCTGCTTGTGTTTGTGAGCAGAGTCCCAGAACCATCTGGCTGAGTGGGCATCTATCGAGGGTCTCTCTGTGGGTGAGGGCTATGTTGTGGAGTGTGTCTGGGTCGCTTTCTTTTAGGTGGTTGTGGAATTTGAATGCTCTTTTTTGAATTTTTATGATTAGTGGGTATCTTCCTAGTTCTGCTCTCTCTGCTTCCACTCTCTCTCCTCCTCTCCTCTCTCTCCTTCGCTCCTCTCTCTCTACTCTCTCTCTCTCCTTCACTCCTCTCTCTCTACTCTCTCTCTCTCTCCTTCACTCCTCTCTCTCTACTCTCTCTCTCCTCCACTCCTCTCTCTCCTTCAATCTTCTCTCTCACACACACACACACACACACTCACTCTCACACACACACACACACACACACACACACACACACACACACACACACACACACACACACACACACACACACACACACACACACACATACTGTATATGTGCGTAATGAATTGTTCCAGCAACGGTAGGCTTCTATTATTCTAATGACTTGTTTTATTAGGATATCGCGGATATGCGCTGCCCCCCTGTCCATATATAATATCTGCCTGTGTTCACATTGCTGCTGCCTCACAGCTGGATAGACAGAAAGAGAGAGGGAAGTTGAGAGAGACATAGAGAGAGAGAGAGAGTTGGGGGGGGGGGTGTCTCTAATGTAATCAAAATCAATTGGGGTGTTGGGGCGGCTGATTGGCGCAGTGGGCAAGGCGCTCGCCACTAACGTAGGAGACGCTGGGTTCGAGCCCAGCTCTCTGCGTTGCTACCGGTTTGGCCGGTCGTTCATACTAACACAATTGGCAGTGTTAGAGGGTGGGAAAGCCGGTGGGTGGGGATTGGACGTTGTGAACAGCGACTTCTACAGGTCGGTTTGGTGACGCCGGTGCGACGGAAACAGGAAGTGACGGGGGCAGCGTGAGCCTCCCACGCGTTACTCCTCGCCACTGAGAGTTCTAGCTGCTGCGGTGAAAAGATGCGACAGGCTGCCTCCTTGTGTACCGGAGGGGACACGTGATGCAAGGCTTCTATCCTCACTACAGCCGACCAGTGGGAGGCATAGTCTAGCAACGTTCAAGACAGGGGAGGGAAAAATTGGATAATACGAAATTGGGATGGGAGAAAAATAGAAAATGGGGAGAAAAAGTGGATAAAAAAAATCAATTGAGGTGTCCACTGTGCTGTAATTACTGGTGACTAGACAATTTGTCAAGCATCCTTCTATTAATAAATGACACTCAATTACTTTTACACTTTCCATACATGTTCCACTTGTACAAGTTCCTGGGAGTACACTTGATCAATAAACTGGACTGGTCGGACAACACCGAGGCCCTCTACAGGAAGGGACAGAGCAGACTGTTCTTCCTGAGGAGACTCAGGTCCTTCAACGTGTGCAATAGACTGCTGTAGTCGTTTTACCAGTCTGTAGTAGCCAGTGTCCTCTTTTTCCCCATGGTATGCTGGGGGTGGGAGGTAACAGCAACTCAAGAGACTCCTTCACTAGACAAATCAATAGCCTTTACTTACCAATGTATTGTACATCTCGAGGAGTCTAATTATGGAATACAACTCCGGACTATCCCAGAGCATCTATGGATGAAAGGGGGGCGGCGGGGGACGTCGATTAGTATTATTGATTACCAATACAGTGTCCGTGTAAGTAGCCACATTCACAGATCGATTGCTTGTGTTGCACAGCAAGCTCCGATCCGGCTATAAATTAGGTGATAAATGTCTTACCGTCAGCCCGTGTGATACCCGGCAGCATTTCCCCGTTATCGATCGGCATCTGGTAGATCGATATGTCCATTGGTTGATGATAAATCCCCTTATTCCATGGTGAAATCTCCGCTTCGAAACGTGATACACGGTGCATGCTGTTGGTTTGTGATCAGAGTAATATGATACTCCATTGGAGGGTAAAAAAAAATATTCCATTCGCCCACAATGATACTGCAGTGGAGCGATGGCGCCCCTAAGAGGATCTGGCCGGTATTGCATGTTGCCGATTCCACAGAGGCGGGTAGATCTGCAGAGTCGATCGGGGATCTTGATCCGGTTATTAATATGGAATAAAACAATAACAACTTGCCACGGCTATATACGTGCCTCTGGTCCACAACGCATGGCACCGAAACACGTATATATACGTGGCTGGTCCTTAAAGTGTTAAAACGTGCAAATAAACATAACCATTAAGAGAGAGAGGGAGAGAGGTGGAGGAAAAAGAAAGAGAGAGAGGCTGAAGAGCTAATGGCTGGAGAACTGTTAGAACTGTTTGACTCTTGACTACTGAACCCTGCACGGACTCATAGCATATTGTGTTATTATTATCAATAGTGTATACATATGTCTCACCAGCCCGGATGAACAGACCATCACCTTTATTTTTTATTCATAGTTATCTTGTTCTTTACCTCTACTCTATATTTGTATTCTCTGTTTTATTGGCATCTCTTTTACCCTGACAGTACCTTCCCTCCCCCTCCCCTATGCTGCTATGACACCTGCATTTCCCCAAGGGGGTTAATAAAGGAACATCTTATCTTTCAAGTGTAATCATATTATACTGCATATATACTGTCATGTTTTTAATATACTGTATCCTAGTTAAATAAACATTTATCCGTATGGAAAAAGTGTGGCGTGCCTCCATCTTGTACTTCTCAGTATACTAGTCAATAACCATCTCCTCTAATCTCTCTCTCTCTCTCTCTCTCTCTCTCTCTCTCTCTCTCTCTCGCTCTCTCTCTCTCTCTCTCTCTCTCTCTCTCTCTCTCTCTCTCTCTCTCTCTCAGCCCTCCTGTTTCAGTAAAGGAAAGCACTGAAAAGGACTGATCATTCTGCTACAACGCTTCCACTATTTCTCCCCTCTGGTTTGAAAACAGTCCATATATGCAAACCAAACAGGCCTGGGTCGACGATGTAATTTGTCAGCAGGTCAGATCTTCAGTAGCGGGCGGTAGGTGGGTCAAGAGGAAGTATGAGATGGAACAAACTGCAACATCATGAACACCACATTACTACTGTACTACTGCATTACTTTACTACTTTACTAATTTACTATTGTACTGCTTCACTACTACTTCATTACTTTAATTAATTTACTACTTTACTAATGTACTAATTTACTATTGTACTGCTTCACTACTTTACTACTTCATTACTTTATTCATTTACTACTTTACTAATGTACTAATTTACTATTGTACCGCTTCACTACTTTACTACTTCATTACTTTATTCATTTACTACTTTACTAATCTACTAATTTACTATTGTACTGCTTCACTACTTTACTACTTCATTACTTTATTCATTTACTACTTTACTAATGTACTAATTTACTATTGTACTGCTTCACTACTTTACTACTTCATTACTTTATTCATTTACTACTTTACTAATGTACTAATTTACTATTGTACTGCTTCACTACTTTACTACTTCATTACTTTATTCATTTACTACTTTACTAATGTACTAATTTACTATTGTACTGCTTCAGTACTTTACTACGTCATTACTTTATTAATTTACTACTTTACTAATGTACTAATGTACTATTGTACCGCTTCACTACTTTACTACTTCATTACTTTATTCATTTACTACTTTACTAATGTACTAATTTACTATTGTACTGCTTCACTACTTTACTACTTCATTACTTTATTCATTTACTACTTTACTAATGTACTAATTTACTATTGTACTGCTTCACTACTTTACTACTTCATTACTTTATTCATTTACTACTTTACTAATGTACTAATTTACTATTGTACCGCTTCACTACTTTACTACTTCATTACTTTATTAATTTACTACTTTACTAATGTACTCATTTACTATTGTACTGCTTCACTACTTTACTACTTCATTACTTTATTAATTTACTACTTTACTAATGTACTAATTTACTATTGTACTGCTTCACTACTTTACTACTTCATTACTTTATTCATTTACTACTTTACTAATGTACTAATTTACTATTGTACCGCTTCACTACTTTACTACTTCATTACTTTATTCATTTACTACTTTACTAATGTACTAATTTACTATTGTACTGCTTCACTACTTTACTACTTCATTACTTTATTAATTTACTACTTTACTAATGTACTAATTTACTATTGTACTGCTTCACTACTTTACTACTTCATTACTTTATTAATTTACTACTTTACTAATGTACTAATTTACTATTGTACTGCTTCACTACTTTACTACTTCATTACTTTATTAATTTACTACTTTACTAATGTACTCATTTACTATTGTATCGCTTCACTACTTTACTACTTCATTACTTTATTCATTTACTACTTTACTAATGTACTAATTTACTATTATACTGCTTCACTACTTTACTACTTCATTACTTTATTCATTTACTACGTTACTAATGTACTAATTTACTATTGTACTGCTTCACTACTTTACTACTTCATTACTTTATTCATTTACTACTTTACTAATGTACTAATTTACTATTGTACCGCTTCACTACTTTACTACTTCATTACTTTATTCATTTACTACATTACTAATGTACTAATTTACTATTGTACTGCTTCACTACTTTACTACTTCATTACTTTATTAATTTACTACTTTACTAATGTACTAATTTACTATTGTACTGCTTCACTACTTTACTACTTCATTACTTTATTCATTTACTACTTTACTAATGTACTAATTTACTATATACTGCTTCACTACTTTACTACTTCATTACTTTATTCATTTACTACTTTACTAATGTACTAATTTACTATTGTACCGCTTCACTACTTTACTACTTCATTACTTTATTCATTTACTACTTTACTAATGTACTAATTTACTATTGTACCGCTTCACTACTTTACTACTTCATTACTTTATTCATTTACTACTTTACTAATGTACTAATTTACTATTGTACCGCTTCACTACTTTACTACTTCATTACTTTATTAATTTACTACTTTACTAATGTACTAATTTACTATTGTACCGCTTCACTACTTTACTACTTCATTACTTTATTCATTTACTACTTTACTAATGTACTAATTTACTATTGTACTGCTTCACTACTTTACTACTTCATTACTTTATTCATTTACTACTTTACTAATGTACTAATTTACTATTGTACCGCTTCACTACTTTACTACTTCATTACTTTATTCATTTACTACTTTACTAATGTACTAATTTACTATTGTACCGCTTTACTACTTTACTACTTCATTACTTTATTCATTTACTACTTTACTAATGTACTAATTTATTATTGTACTGCTTCACTACTTTACTACTTCATTACTTTATTCATTTACTACTTTACTAATGTACTAATTTACTATTGTACTGCTTCACTACTTTACTACTTCATTACTTTATTAATTTACTACTTTACTAATGTACTAATTTACTATTGTACCGCTTCACTACTTTACTACTTCATTACTTTATTCATTTACTACTTTACTAATTTACTATTGTACTGCTTCACTACTTTACTACTTCATTACTTTATTCATTTACTACTTTACTAATGTACTAATTTACTATTGTACTGCTTCACTACTTCACTACTTTACTACTTTATTAATTTACTACTTTACTAATGTACTACTTTATTACTGCACTCCTTCACTACTTTAATACTGCACTCCTTCACTACTCTACAACTTTACGACTGTACTCCTTCACTACTTCACTAATGTGCTACTTTATTATTGCACTCCTTCACTACTTTAATACTGTAATACTGTACTCATTCAGTATTACTACTTTAATACTGTAATACTGTACTCATTCAGTATTACTACTTTAATACTGTACTGGATGACATCTTCAGAAGGCGCTGCCTCCGCAGAGCTAGCAGCATCCTGAAGGATGAAACGCACCGCTCTCACCCCCTCTTCTCCCTGTTGCCATCTGGGAGGCGATACAGGGCCTTCAAAGCCCCACCTCCAGGCTGCAGAACAGCTTCTTCCAGAGAGCCATCACTGAACTGAACAAACACCCCCCCCCCCCCCCCCTATTGCCACCCCATCTACATCTACCTCACTATAATATATACTTGTATGTGCAAATATGACAGATGTTGGGATTGATTGATTGATTGATTGAAAAGTTTATTAACAGATTGCAGAATGGGTACAGTACAGTACAGCTCAATACATACACTGTGCAACTGTGGGACATGTGCAATAATGCAATAATGGTATTCGTTAATGTGCAATATTTTCCACCGATGTGCAATATTTATTTTCTACTGTGATGATTTTGCAATGCTTTTTTTTAAACCTTTTTAATGTTCCTGTGAATAAGTGCATAGGCAGCAGAGCCGAGGTATGAGTGGGTGCATGAATGAATCGTTGTACTGTATTGTGCAATGACAATAAATCCTTCTACTTCTACTTCTACTCATTCACTACTATACTACTGTACTACTTTACTACTGTGCCTCTTTGATAATTCACTACTGTACTACTTTACTACTGTGCCTCTTTGGTAATTCACTACTGTACTACTTTACTACTGTGCCTCTTTGATAATTCACTACTGTACTACTTTACTACTGTGCCTCTTTGATAATTCACTACGGTACTACTTTACTACTGTGCCTCTTTGATAATTCACTAATGTAACTACTTCATTACTGTGCTAATCTGATACTTCATTACTTGTATTACTTTACTATGTTACTACTGTACTACTTTACTACTGTACTCTTTCACTACTTTACTACTTTACTACTGTAAACCTTCACTACTTATCACCTACTTATCTACTATAGTAGTGTATTACAGTACCTTAGTACTTTACTACTTCACTACTGCACAACTGTAATACTGTACTACTTTACATCACCACTCTACTACTGTACTACTTAAGTACTTCACAATATTACTTATTATTTACTATCACACACACACACACACCCTACATATCCCATCCTCTCCTTAGCCACCAACTGTAGCACCTGTGATATTTAGGGCACATGTAAAATATATTTACAGCACAAGTACAGTACATGAAAATAAGTTTGGCATCCAACCAACTGTGCAGCATAACCAATACGAGTAGGTAAGGGATATGTACAGATATATATATATAGTATCTACATAGTATATGTAAAAGGATTATGTACAGACAGATGTGGATAGATATATAATATATATGGTAGAAATAAATATATATATCATAGATATCATACAGGGTTGGGTTATATGCAGGTGTATACGTAGGTATATAGAAGGATTATATGCAGGTAAATTCAGACAGATATGGATATATATATGTGCAGTAAATATAAATGTATATATGCTGTATATACAGCACTGTTGTACATGCTGTCATACAGAGTATATGGGTAGACTATAGTATGAGGTGGGTAGTTAAGATTATTATGATTACAGTGTAGGGCAGTTGTAGACAGTGAAATAAGTAGGTAGGTATAAATGAGAGTATAGGCAACAGAGTTTAGAGTCGTACAATATCGGTAATAGAACCTAGGTTGTAGGCAATGGAGTCAGAGTGTATATGGTATGGGGGGGGTGGAGGGGTCAACGGGACACAGAGTTCAGGGAGATGACAGCTGAGGTAAATAAGCTGTTCCTGGTAAATGGCTGCTTTTTTATATAGCGCTTTTATCCAAAGCGCTTTACAATTTGTTACTTACATATTACCCATTCACACACCGACGGCGGAGGCAACCATGCAAGGTGCAAACCTGCTCATCGGGAGCAATTAGGGGTTAAGTGTCTTGCTCAAGGACACATCGACACGCTGCCCAGGAGGAGCGGGAATCGAACCGGGAACCTCCGGATTGCCAGACGACTGCTCTACCTCCTGAGCCACTGTCGCCCCCTGTTCCTGAGTCTGTTTGACTTGCAGCGGAGATGTAAGAGAGATGACAGCTGAGGGAAAGAAGCTGTTCCTGAGTCTGCTTGACTTGGAGCAGAGGACACCGATGTACTACCGGCGGTCTTCACCACACTCTGCGGTGCTTTCCGGTCAGAGGCAGTAGCTACAGTTGCCGTATCAGACTGCCGTTTGGCGAGGATGCTTTTTATGGTGCACCGGTAAAAGTTCACCAGAATCTGAGGAGACAGGTGGGCGCAGGAAGAAGAGGCACTGGTGAGCCTTCTTGACCCGTGATAAAGTGAGGGTGAGGATGGGGGGAAATGGAGAGATGGAGAGAGAAAGAGAGAGAGAGAGAGAGAGAGAGAGAGAGAGAGAGAGAGAGAGAGAGAGAGAGAGAGAGAGAGAGAGAGAGAGAGAGAGAGAGAGAGAACACACGATAAGAGACAGAGCAAGGAGGGGGAGAGGGAGATGGATGGAGAGACAGGAGAGGGGAGGGGAGAGATCAGACAGGTAAGGAGAAAACAAGGAGAAGATGAGAGATGATGATGGAGGAAGAGAGAGAGAGAGAGAGAGAGAGAGAGAGAGAGAGAGAGAGAGAGAGAGAGAGAGAGAGAGAGAGAGAGAGAGAGAGAGAGAGAGAGAGAGAGAGAGAGGGAGTGGAACAGAGAGGAGGAGGGAGGGAGTGGAAGAGAGAGGGGGAGGGAGGGAGGGGGTGGAAGAGAGAGGGGGAGGGAATCAGATAAGAGAAAAAGAGAGAAGGGCAGGGAGGGGAAAAAACCAAGAGAAATGGTGAGACAAAAACTAAAAGCTAAATTAGAGAGGACAAAGGGTGAGAGTGAGAGAAAGCGACAGGGAAAGAGAAGGAGGGGCAGAGAGTGACAGGGAGAGTGAAATAAAGAGAGCGGACAGAGGTGAAGCTGAGTGAGAGGGAGTTTTGAGAGGTGTGGAAATGGGGAGATGCTGCAACCCGTTTTCTCAACTCCCCTGCAAGTAGAGCTGGGAGGTGTGACCAGAAATCCATATCACAGTATATTATCACATTTACCTTGGACACAATAAATTAAACAGATTGTAGATACCAGATTCTACATCCTGTTATGTTTGTCTGTCAACATGTGATTTGTTGTTGTACATTCAGATCAATCACTGTGGATAATGTAGCTTTGGTTCCGTCCCTGACCGCCAAGAACCAAGGTGTGGTCCTTGACGACTGAGGTGTGGTCCTTAGACCATGCAAGGTGCCAACCTGCTCATTGGTAGCAATTAGGGGTTAAGTGTCTTGCTCAAGGACACTTCGACACGCTGCCCGGAGGAGCGGGAATCGAACCGTGAACCTCCAGATAACCAGACGACTGCTCTACCTATACACCTGTACATCTGATCCCTGGTCAGCAGCACGGGTATATGGAGGTCTTAACCACTGCCACATCATCTCCAGGCATACGATGAGAGCAGCACTGTAATCAGTGTTAAACTCACGTTATCACTGATATTGCCAGCAGTCAAATACCTCAAGAGACTATGATGCAGGGTAATTGATCTATCTCAAACTCTATATAAGCCTATATAACCATGACTCTGGTCACCAAACACTCTTCCTCGCCAAATCTCGTTCCAGGAAAAGATCCCTCAAGAGGGAACTCAGGGCCGCGCAGAGCGGGACGCTCAGCCAATACTAATATAACTAGGTTATATACATAACCTATCGTTATATATCGTATTTGCTTATCGCGTCCCGCTCTGAGCCTTATGAGATATGGGTTAGAGCGGACGCGTACCCCCTGAGGACCCGTAAGCCCACATCAAGGGGTGCGGGGAGCCCTGTCACCCCATCCTCCATAATGAAGTCAACTCCACCTGAATGCGAACAAGAGGGAACCAGAATCCCTTGAACACACCGTACAGGCGGAACCACGTGTGACTCAACACACTGTGGCCCATACCCATACACTCCTGCTACCCTACCAAAGGACGGGAAGCAGGAAAGGCCACAGACCCCAGAACCGCCTGGGAGACAGAACCCCCGGTCATGTCCATGAGGTAAAACCTTACAAAGGGGCCCGGGGAGGACCACGAAGCTGCAGCACAGATGTCCTCCACCGAGGCCCCACCCAGGAGAGCGGCAGAGGCAGCCACCCCACGAGTGGAGTGCGCCCTGATGCCCCCAGGGGGATCCTGCCCAGCCAACGTGTAGCAGAGGGTAATGCCCTCGCACAACCAATGGGACAGGCGCTGCTTCGACAGTGCCTTACCAGCACGAGCCCCACCGTAACAGACAAAAAGCTGGTCGGTAACCCTGAAGTCCTGAGTACGGCTGAGGTAAATCCCCAAAGCACGGACTGGACATGACAGGTGAAGGCCCGCATCTAACTCACTAGTGTGAGGAGGAGGACGAAACGCCTGAACCACAATATCCCGGGAGCGGAAGGAACTCCGGATATTCTTAGGCACGAAAGCAGGATTAGGTCGCAGAGTGGCACCGCAATCGGTCCGAAAAGACAGGCACTCTGGACGTACCGAGAGAGCACAGAGCTCACCTACGCGTTTAGCGGAAGTGACAGCCAGTAGGAACGCGGTCTTGAAGGACAGCTGTCCCAACGGCGCCTGCTCGAGCGGCTCAAACGGGGCCAAGGACAACCGACCGAGGACCAATTGAAGATCCCAAGTCGGAGCCAAGGAGCATTGCACCGGCTTAACGCGTCGAGCGCCAAGCAGGAAACGCTTCACAAGAGGGTGGCTGAACAAAACAGTCCCCTCAAAACCCTCATGATAGGAGGATATAGCTGCTGCATATACCCTCACCGTCGAAGCCGACAGTCTACCAAGAAGAGACTGGAGATAACTCAGAACAGCATCCAGGGGGCAGGAGACTGGGTCCCAGCCCCCCCCCCCCCTTACACCACTCTTGGAACGCACGCCACCTGCCCGCGTAAACCGCGACAGTGGAGGGAGCATGCGCACACCGGATGGTATCAACCACCGAGGGATCCATCCTCTCCAGGCTCACCCTCCCACCAGCCACACCACCAGGCGTTGACCCAACACCGGAGGCTGGAAAAACAACCCGTTGCGCTGTGAGAGGGCCGTCGCTGACCACGGAATGACCCAAGGAGGAGCGACCAGAAGCTGGATTAAGACCGGGAACCACACTGACGTGCCCCGGTCCGGTGCGACCAGGATCACCGTCCTGTGCTCCCTCCGTATCCGCTCCAACAGCTGACTCAACAGCTGTACAGGAGGGAAGGCGTACAGAAGACCGGGCGGCCATGGAAAGGTCGAGAAGGCATCCACCCCCAAGGGGGGATGATCCGCTCGACTGAGCGAGAACCACAAGGGGCACTTGTGAGAACGTCGGCACGCAAACAGATCCACCGAGGCCTCCCCGAACCGATCCCAGATCTGTCTGACTATGTCGGGGTGGAGTTCCCACTCGTCGTGACGAAGACCGCCCCGAGACATTATATTCCCCCCCACATTCTCCGTACCAGGAACGTGGAGCGCCCTCAGACTGCGCAGCCTGCGGGATGCCCATAGCCACAGATCGCACGCCGCCCGGAGCAGGTGGGCGGAACGAGTCCCACCCTGCCTGTTGATATACGCCGCCGCCGTCATACTGTCCGTCCTGACCAAAACGTGTTCGCCTACCACCAGGTGGTCGAACCGTTTGAGGACCAGGAGGACCGCCTTCAACTCCAACACATTGATATGCAGGGTAGCCGGGCCAGCATGACCTGTCCAGGTGCCCCCCACTGCATGGGTCCGACACGTCCCTCCCCAACCCGTGAGAGAGGCGTCGGTGAAGACCGTGACGTGTGAGCCCCTGCTGCCTATGGGGACCCCAATGGTGAGGATACCCAGCCTCCTCCAGTGGGCGAGATCTTCCCATATCGACAAAGGAACCGTCAACCGTTTCCTTTTGTCCCTCACCGGATCTATTCTCAAAGAGAGAAACCACCTCTGTATCCTCCTCATAAAGAGGAGGCCAAGAGGAACCACCGTGTGAGCAGACGACATAATGCCCAGCAGACGCATCACCTGCAGCTCCGTAACCGTCCCTCCCAGACGGAAACCCCCGAGCGCGTGACGGAGAACCCCCCGACGCTGCTCCGAGAGGGTTGCAATCATGGGCCTCGACCTCAATGTCAAGCCCAAGTACTCCACCTGTTGACTGGAAAGAGGGGTACTCTTCTTCCAATTCACAGCAAAACCCAGGCTGGTGAGGAATTCCACCACCAGCCGAGTATGAGACCTGGCAACCTCCTCTGAACGGCTGAGGAGTAGAATGTCGTCGAGATCAAGTTCAAGTTCAAGTTCTTTAATAGTTGTCATACAGAAGTACAGAATACTTTCATACAAAATGCTTCTTACTGTTACGCTCCAGAGACTGTGCTAGACAAGATAGTATCAAATAACATAATAACATAATATAGCATGAATTTAGAAGAAGAAAAATGAGGTCACAGTGTTCGGTATAGACATATGTACAATGTTCTGAGTTACCATATAATATACAATACACAATACTATGCAGTGTACTAATGTACAGTACTATCTAGTGCAAAGCAGAAATGGGATGAGGTACAATTTTAGGTACAATTTACAGTAAGGTGTACGAGTTGTAGTGCAATCCTTCATCCATAAATATAAAGTGTGGGGAGTGGGTGCTACAGTGTGTTTGTTTAAAGTGGGTGTGTGCTATAAAGTGTGTGGAGTGGGTACTACAGTGTGTTTGTTTAAAGTGAGTGTGTGCGTGTGGATGTGTGTGCTATGTGCGTTTGGTGGTTGTTGTTGTGTAGTGTTCATTCATTGTTCGTTTAGCAGCCTGATGGCCTGGGGATAGAAGCTTCTTCTGAGTCTTTCTGTGCTCGCCTTGAGACTCCGGTATCGCTTGCCTGACCGCAGCAGTTCAAAGAGGCAGTTGTTCGGGTGACTGGAGTCTTTAATGATTCTCTTAGCCTTGCCCTTGCAACGCTTGTTGTAAATGTTCTGGAGGGTGGGGAGCCCCCCTCCAATTGTGCGTTCGGCTGAACGTGTCACTCTTTGTAGTCTGCTTCGGTCTTGTGCAGTGCTATTCCCAAACCAGGAGGTGATGTTGCCGGTCAAGATGCTCTCTATTGTACATGAGTAGAAGTTCTTAAGGATCTTCTGGCTGACTTGGAACTTCCTTAGGCGCCTGAGGAAGTAGAGGCGTTGTCGTGCCTTCTTCACAACACTGTCAATGTGTGTGGTCCATGTCAAGTCCTCGGATATGTAGGCTCCGAGGTACTTAAAGCTGTTGACTCTCTCAACCGGTGCCCCGTCGATGCTGAGGGGGCTGTAGTCCTTGACCCCCGACCTCCTGAAGTCCACAATCATCTCCTTTGTTTTGCTGACGTTCAGGGAGAGGCTGTTTTCCTGGCACCATCCCGCCAGGACCTTGACCTCTTCCAGGTAGGCCCTCTCGTCGTTGGCAGAGATCAGGCCCACCACCACTGTGTCGTCAGCAAATTTGATGATTGTATTGCTACTCCGCTGAGCCACACAGTCGTGTGTGTACAGGGAGTAGAGGAGGGGACTCAGAACACAGCCCTGGGGGGCCCCTATGTTGAGGGTGATGGATGAGGAGGTGCAGTTGCCTGCTCTCACCACCTGGGGTCTGCCAGTCAGGAAGTCCAAGACCCACTGGCAGAGGTCATAGCCCAAGCCCAGGTCCCTGAGCTTGGCTATGAGTATGGAGGGGACTATGGTATTGAATGCCGAGCTGTAGTCGATGAATAGCATTCTCACATAGTTCCCCTGCCTCTTGTCCAGGTGTGATGCTGCTGTGTGCAGCACATGGGCTATGGCGTCCTCCGTGGACCTGTTGGGGCGGTATGCAAATTGCAGGGGGTCCATGTTGATGGGGAGGGAGGAGCAGATGTAGCCCTTTACTAGCTTCTCAAAGCACTTCATGGCTATGGAGGTGAGAGCTACAGGGCGGTAGTCGTTGAGGCAAGCAGGCTTGGATTTTTTGGGTACAGGGATAATAGTGGACTTCTTCAGGCAGGTGGGGATGACAGCCTGTTCTAAGGACAGGTTAAATATGTCAGTGAATACTGGGGCCAGTTGGTCGGCACAGACTTTTAGGACGCGGCCGGGGATGCCGTCCGGACCTGCTGCCTTCCTGATATTCACTTTTTTAAAGGTCCGCCTCACCTCATGCTCTGTTACCCTGAACACTGCGCCTCCATCAGCAGCCGACCCCCCCCCCCCCATTGCCGTGGCTTGTGAGCTGGTGTTGTTATTACCAGCATCAAACCTCGCATAGAAGGTATTGAGGTCATTTGCTAAGGAGATGTCACTGTTCAGTTTGAGGGAGGCGCCTTTGTAGTCTGTCATCGTTTTGAGCCCCTGCCACATAGCTCTAGAGTCAGCTTGTTCAAACTGGAGTTCAATTTTATCCCTGTAGCGCCGTTTGGCCTCTGACACTCTCCTCCTTACGTTGTATCGCGCCACCTTGTGGTCATTCATGTTGCCTGCCACTAGGCCGTCGTTGTATGCTTTGGTGCGCTCTCTCAGAGCTTCACGGACGGATTTGTCTACCCAGGGTTTTTGATTTGGGTAAACTTTCATTTTGGTAGTGGGGATTGTTTCTTTCACCCTAGTACAAACATAGTCCAGCACTGTTTCCGTGTAGACATTAATGTTATCTGTGTCGCGGAACACATTCCAGTCTGTGTAGTGAAACACTGACCGGAGCGTCTCCTCTGACGTCAAATCCCATTTCTGCACCTCTCGCGAGACTACAGGAGTACTTTTAATTTTCTGTTTGTACTTTGGTGAAAGAAAGATGGACGCGTGATCTGATTTACCAAAGCCACTATCAGAATGAGCCTTGTAGCCACCTTTAAATTGCGTGTAACAGTGATCTAGGATGTTACCGCCTCTGGTGTTGCAAGTCACATGCTGATAGAAGTCAGGCAATACCTTTCTCAGATTGGCGCTATTGAAATCTCCCAGCACTAAAATGGCGGCGTTAACATTCGCCACTTGTATTCTATTTACCTCGTTGTGGAGTCTGGAGAGCGCAACCTTGTTGCTGGCTTGCGGTGGAATATACACTCCGATTAGGACGATCGCCGTTAACTCCCTCGGGAGGAAGAAAGGACGACACTTGATGGTTATATATTCCAGTTCTGGGGAGCAGCGGTTGGATAATTCCTTCACGTTAGTTGGATCGCTCCAATTTTTGTTAAACATGAAGGCAATACCTCCTCCACGTTGTTTACCGGACTCTGCTGATGTCCGATCCTTGCGATGGATAAAGAAGTGATCTGCCGGTTGAATTGTGTGGTCTGGAACCTCCGGTGTGAGCCATGTTTCGGTGAAGCAGAGGACGTTGCAGTCCCTAACGTCTCTTTGATATTGAATCCTTGCTCGGATGTCATCCAGTTTATTGTCAATTGATTGTACATTGGCTAGCAATATACTGGGCAGTGGTGTACGGTGGCGTCTGGATCTCAGCCTGTTACGGATCCCAGCCCTCTTTCCTCGTCGTCTGGGTCCTCTTTTCCTGGGATCTAGGAACAAAGGATCTGGTCCTAATCTCCGGAGAATTTCTTCAGGCCATTGTTGCGGTTCGGAAAGCTGGTCCAGTGAGTAATCCAGTTGGTAAGTTTCCCGTAATCCAATGTCTATGAGTGACTGACGGTCATATACATTAAATGCACCAACAGTTGGTACGAACAAAACTCTAAAAACTATAAATATTAACAAAAGTAAACACAGTCTCGACGGAGCGCACAGACAGGCAGCCGTTCGTTGCGGCGCCATCTCATTTAGAATAGAATAGGACTCGTATCCCCCGACGACGTAAGGGCCCGAGAGCAGCCGCCACGCACTTGGTGAATGTGCGGGGAGCCAGAGAATAACCGAACGGCATCCTGTGGTACTCGTACGCTACGCCCTGAAACAGGAACCGTAGGAACTTCCTGTGAGGAGGGAAAATGGGGATGTGAAAATATGCATCCTTCAGGTCTATGGAGGTGAACCAGTCCCCCCTCCTGACAGCAAGCAGAAGGAGTTGGACGGTCAACATCCTGAATGGTCTCGCTACAATCAACCGATTGAATGCGGACAGATCCAGTATAGGTCTGACCCCCCCTGTTTTCTTGGGCACCAGAAAATAACGGGAGTAGACGCCTGACATTGCGTCCTCTCTCGGGACCACAACGACGGCCTGCTTCGCCAACAGAGATTGGATCTCGTCGGCCAGGGCTGTCACTGCGTCTGACCCTAACAATAGGGTCGGCACCAAACCCGAGAACGGAGGATGGGACTGGGCGAACTGCAAAACCAACCCCGCCTCTAACGTTCTCCCCATCCACTGATTCAGAGGGCATTCCCGTCGCCATATGTGAATATAATCCCACAGCGCCCCCGCCGTCAACTGACGCTGGGCCGCAAGGAACAGTAGATAGTTGGCCCGGTCCCCCCCGTTGTGCAAAGCACCCAAGGGGGGACCCCGACAGAAAGGGCCGGTTTGATACGGGAGGAGCTGTCATCAAACTTGTGGACACACACTCCCCCCCTGAACACCCCTCCAGCGCATGCTGAGGAGTTGTTCCGCAGCTAGACACGCAAGGCATGAGGACCCCATGGGCTCCTACACGCCGAAGCCCTGCAGTGATATTGCTACCACTCAAATCACGCTCGCCTCTCCTTTGCAGACCACTGCCGGTTTGACGGGAGTGGGAGGCAACAGCGCGATACCTCCCTCCCACAACCTGTGGTGTAGGAACCACGCAACGGAACATTCTCACGGACAGACCCAGGCTCAGCCATCAACTGGGTGTCAGCCCCTGCCCCCATGAGAAGTGAAGAATGAGGCCGCATACGCTTCAATGAAGGTTTGCGGCCCGCAGCCAAAGGAGAACGATCAGAGTCCCGCTTCTGTGGGTAACAGAGAGAGGATTGAACGGGGAGCGGGCTGCTCGCGGCAAAATGACGACGGCTTGTTTTACCAAACTCAAATTCACCCAAAATGGCCGATCCCTCGGCCGCCAAGGCTGTCGGCCTCGCGATACCCTGTTGACTCTCCAACCAGGGCACCACTGGCGGGGGAAACATGGCCGCCTGTCGAGGATCTCGCCACAGTCGTTGACGAGACCGTGCTCCCACCTCTGGCTGCACAGCGTGAGGCGGTGTAGGACCCAGATCAACAACCGCCTGCGCCTCCACAGAACGCCCAAAAAGACTATCTGTAGAAAAAGGAGTCGTGAGGAGAGAAAACCTATCCTCTTCCCCAAGAGGAGACTGCTCCAACCAAACATGCCTAACAACCAAAGTCGATAGCATCCTAATCCTCCCCGCAGTTATAGCTTGCGACTGAGTCAAGATCTCCATAACACCACAAACATGAATCATGTTTACAATGCCGGTTGGACCCAAAGTCCTACTACCCGACGCCATTGTGGATAGGAAAGTAGCCAGCTGAGCCATAACACTGGCCGCCGCTAAATGCCATCCTGCAGCAGTATACCACTCATCCGTCCATACTGCCATCCTCCGAGCCGATATGCTATCAAGCATCGGCCGGGCGGAACGTCGTTCATCCCCGCCTGGGCACAGAAAAGAAGCTACCTGGCTGCTTAGACAAGGTACCCCCGGCCTGCACCCCGTTGTTAGCCCCTCCACCCGTAAAAAAGGTAAATAGAGCTCAGCGAACCCCCCCACATCCACCACCGACTGACCTTCATCAATGAAGCTGGTAAGAGGAGGGAAAAGCGGTATCCCGCGGCGGGGATTATTAGACATTCCAGCGTCAACATCAGCATTAGCAGAAGTAGCAGTAGCAGCATTAGCGTTAACAGCATGTTCCAGGATCACCAGGACATCGTCCACTGCAGTGGAACGATCGCCAAGCCGCCCCGGCCCTGGTGCCGAAACATACTCCACAGCACGACCAACACCGACATTGATGCCTACTGACACAGACCTCACCTTTGTATAAGCCGACCTGCTAGTCAAACCTTGCACGCTGCCCCTCGGTCCGTCGTCGTCAGCCGAGGAACCATCAGCACAGGTCTCATGTGTCGCCGAAACAAGCTCCGGAGAATCCAGGGAAAAACAATCCTCCGGTAAGCCTTCAACATTACGAATCTTCCTTAATCTTTTCATCCTGCTAGTTTACGTACGGTGCACGCAGCCGATACGCTGGAACGAAAATAGAGGAAGAGTGTTTGGTGACCAGAGTCATGGTTATATAGGCTATGCCTCCATAGGGGCGGGGCCCCATTCAGGTGTGGGTGCATGTAGTTGTTTGTTGGGATACAGTAGGTATCATAGGAGATAAGGGGTATCTCATAAGGCTCAGAGCGGGACGCGATAAGCAAATACGATATATAACTGGTGTCTGGTGATTGACAGCTCACCAGAGAAAACCCCAAAGACATCCAAAGCACACACGAATAAACTAAAATCAAACCCACATAAACCGTGAACCATCACATAAATATAAAAAATTTCATTAGCTGTGACATCACTTTGCCCCCAAGTCGTTCAACTTCACCCATGACTTCCCGAAATGACTTCCAGTTAGTACTAAATCAGAGGCTTCTTAAAGTGGGTGGGATATCCCTTTAAAGTCTTTAAGTAACAACAACATTAGTGATTCGCATTTTTAGTCGATCTGGATGACGGCATATGTAAATACAAACACAGTACATAACAACAGTAACACTATACATTTACATTTACATTAGTCATCATTAGTCATTCATCCAAAGTCAGCAGGAAGGGTACAACTCTGGCAACTAAGGCTAAGTAACAGTGTCAAACTTGAGTGCTACAGACTAGAGTGCATATTAGGATAGTAGGTAATAATATAGGCAAGGTAGATTCCTTAGTAGTAGAGTGCATACTAGTAAAAGACAGTAGTTAGTCGTTTTTATTTTATTTATAAAAAAAGAAATAGTTCAGATATTGATTGAAGAAGTATGTTTTTAGTCAACGATAGAAACTTGGGTGGGTTTCGGCTGTTCTGACTGTGGTGGGAAGTTCATTCGGGATCATCCCTATGTTCCCCGGGTCCTATGTTCCCCGGGTCCTATGTTAATTGATTGAACATTTTATACATTTTTATTATTTTATTAATTATTAATGTCTGCCTTGTTTCGAACTGGTTAAGCTTAGGCCCTCTTTCGAAGTTGGTTAAGGTTAGAGTTTGGAATCAGGGCTGGTGGTCAAAAGTTTTCAATCAACCAATCAATCAATCGGGGAACATGGGACCCGGGGAACATGATTGATTGATTGATTGAAAAGTTTATTAACAGATTGCAGAATGGGTACAGTACAGTACAGCTCAATACATACAATTGTTAAGAGGATGCAGACCTGAGAAAGACTTTCGTCTTGTTTCCATCAGGGTCCCCCATTTTCAATTCATCATATGACACACATGACATACAGATAGACAGTACTGCTACATCTATACATTTATGACATACCAGATTTTCAAATACAGTACTGTTTGTGATACTAAAAAAATCCAGAAGAAGAGTATATACATTTGACATAGAAACTGTGCATTGGGGGAGGTTGGGTAGGTGGGGTGGGGCTGTACATTGGAGGTGGGGGGGGGGGGGTTGGGTAGGGGGGGGGGGGGACACTGTACATTGGAATACTGACATACATTTGACATGGAAACTGTACATTGGAGGAGGTTGGGTAGGTGGGGTGGGGTTGGGTGGGGCTGTACATTGGAATACTGACAAAGCCATGCTTGGTCTTTATTGTACAACTGGGTTAGGACATTTGTAGGGGCCAGTTTTGAATTGCAGTCTCCCGTAGGTGTTCTTTGAGAGTGTTTTTGAAGGTGGGTAGTGATTTACATTCCTTTACAGATTTGGGTAGGGCGTTCCACATTGTTGTGGCATAATTGCGAAACGTGTTTAGTCCCTTGTTTGAGCCGAATCTGGGTTTTACATGATTTGTGGAGCTCCCTCTGGTGTTGTGATCGTGGTATTCACTGACCTTTGGGAAGTATTTTGACATGTACATGGGTACCTTGGTCGTGTAGTGTATCTTGTAGACCAGGCCCATTGCAAGTTGCTGTACTCTGTTGTCTACTCTAAGCCATCCTAGGTTGGCAAAGTGTGCAGGGGTGAGGTGGGTTCTAGGAGTCAGGTCAAGCAGTAGTCTGACTAGTTTGTTTTGAGATGTTTGTAATTTGGTTTTTAGTGCCTTTGAGGTGCTTTGGTACCATGAGGTGCAAGCATAGTCGTAGTACCCTTGAATGAGTGCTCCTGCCAGAGTCTTCAGGGTATTCTTGTTTACCAGGGAGGAGATCCGGTACAAGAATCGAGTTCGTTGATTGACTTTTTTTATTACATTGGATGCCATTTTGTCACAGGAAAGATTAGCCTCTAGGATGGAACCCAGGTAGGTAATTTCATCTTTCCTTGTGACAATATTGTCACCCACTGTAACTGAGAAGCCGTCTGTTTTGCTGAGTTTGTTATTTGAACCGAAGAGAATGGACTCTGTTTTGCCCATGTGTAATGATAGTTTGTTGTCGGCGAGCCATATGCAGATTTTGCCTAGTTCCGAGCTGAGGGTTTTTTCAACCTGTAACTTGTTCTTGTCAGAGACCAGCAGGGCTGAGTCGTCCGCAAACAGGAACAAGTTGCAGTCACAAGCTGACGACATGTCATTTGCATAAATTAGGAACAGTAGTGGTCCTAGTATGCTTCCTTGTGGAACACCACAGTTCACTGTGAGGGGGGGGGATAGGGTACCGTTTACCTCCACCATCTGTTCTCTCCCCTCCAGGTAGGATTGTATCCAGCTCACTAATAAACTATCAAAACCAATTGCTTTTAGCTTGTCAATCAGAATGGTGTGATTGACAGTGTCGAAGGCCTTTTGTAGGTCTAGCATGACCATGCCGCAGTATTTGCCCGCGTCCACCTCTTACTTGATGTGGTCGTTCAAATAGAGAAGGCATGTGTCAGTGGAGTGGGATGTTCTGAAGCCAGATTGGAATTTGTAGATTAGATTTTTATCCGTAAGGTACATAGACATGCTCCCGTTCATTCCACCATTGTAGAGCAAGGACTGACATCGACATGGCTGCTCGATTATGGCAAAAATCATGATAACAATTATTTTTTATTGCTATTGAAGTCACGATTATTAAACATGATTACTCATTGATTTGAGAACGACTCAATTTGTTTCACATTTCTTCTCAATCAAAACCTGCTCTTCTGTCATTGTCCTGGGGTGGCTGCGTCCGCGCTCGAGCTGACTGTGAGTAGCCTAGCGCTCGCCGACAGTGGTGTGTTTGCGGGTGTAGACCTGCGAGTGACGGAATTACAATTTGTGCGCCCAGTGACTGCCGTGCATTTCTTGTGTCCTAGCCGCTGGTGAGCTGGGGACGACGGAGGCTACAGGCGCGGACCAATAGGCCTACCCATGGGACAACCCACGGATTAGGCAGCTTGAACACATGGACATGGACATTGATATGATGAGGTTTTAGGGAAATGTACGACATTGATGATTTTATATTTGTCTACTTAGTCTATAGGGAGGTGTAGCGGATACGTCATTGTTGTTTCCGGCGCGGTCCACCTCGCTTGAAATTGCAATGTATTTCCAATGGACACATTTCTAAATCGTCTCGTTTAAATCAAATAAAGCATGAACATTGGCATGGTGTACCTTTCTGTGTGTGTTCATCCACAATCTATAGCTCAACGTGAAACAATTCGCAATTAATCGTAAAATAATTACGTATAATTTTATTTCAACCAAAAATGCTTAAACAATAATGTTAGTGATAGAAGGGAACTGGAAAAATGGAAAGCTTGCCAATGTTCATGAGGCAGAATTATCACAATAGCCGATAATCCATTTTCTCAATGATAAATCCCTATACGGGTGGACTGCGTGGGAAACTAAAGTGACGTGAGACTACACCTGTAACACGCAACACTTTGATAAACATTGTTACTCAGCTGATAGAGTTGTACCCTTCTTGCTGTCTTGTCGTACAGAACTTGTAAGTCGCTTTGGATAAAAGCGTCAGCTAAATGACTAAATGTAAATGTAAATGTACACCTCCCTATTAATAAATTGTTTTATTTGAATCCTAGTGTCATCTGTTCCTTGCCAATATACCGCCCCCTCCCTCCCACCAGAACCTGTATTTATATTTATGGTCATGCTAGAGCCTTTTGGAGTTTCCAACTAAGCTGCAAAGTTGGTGGCTAGTGGTGCGTTGGTGATTTCATACCTGGCTGTGATTTAATGACGCCACGTGCACGTGCGCTCCCCGCGCATGCGCATAAATGTTCCCTCGCGTGCGCACAGAATAAAGACAATGCCTAATTGCCTCTAGGAATGGAATGTAACACATTTCATTCACAACTTTTGTGTGAATGTATCTGAAGACGTTTCAAAAACAACTGGAGAAACACGCCGTGACTCCCTCCTCCTTCCTGAAACTACTGTTTGGGGGGGGGGGGGGGGGGGGGGGGCATGAAGCACACCGCTGTGAAGGAAGGGTGCGCTGCATTTACAACACAAGACCAAACGAGAGCAACACGGCATGCAGCACAATAATGGTTTCGTCTAGATTATCTCATTCTCATGATCACGGGAAGACAAAGTCGTAATTGAAATTGAAACTTGATTAATTGCCCGGCCTTAACACACGGACACACACACACACACACAAACGCACACACACACACACACGCACACACACACACACACACACACACACACACACACACACACACACACACACACACACACACACACACACACACACACACACACACACACACACACACACACACACACACACACACACACACACACGCACAAATACGCATGCATACACACACACATACACATAGCCCCTTTCGTGACTGTGATGCAAGGCTTGCATCACAGTCACGAAAGGGGCTAACATACACATACACACATACACATGCATACACAAACACACATAGGCTGTACACGCCGTACATACATATCCTCACATTCACAACCATGTACAACACAGTACACACAGGGGGCGACTGAACTACAGTAATCCACTCGCACCAAATAATAGAACGGAGCAAATCATTACAGCAAGCAGCCACCTTAATCACAGCTGAGACCCTTTATCTTACAAACCCCAAGGCTCCCACCAACAGAAACATTATACCAGTCATTACATTTGATACATTCATGTAATTTGCAAGCTTTCTTCTCTCTCTCTCTCTCTCGCTTTCTCTCTCTCGCTCTCTCTCCTTCCCCCTCTCTTTCTCTGTCAATTTCTCTCTTCTTCAGATTGTCCACATCCCCTTCGTCCTCCCCATGTTTCTCTTTGACGTCATCTTCTTCCATCTTTCAACCCCCCACATGGACCCCCCCCCCCCACCAATTTGAACAATTAATTAAGGCTAACAAGTCACCGACTGGTCCCAGGCTTCCGCCATTGAAACCCTGTTTGGCAATCGTTCGGAACAGTCCATTAGGGGCGATGAGCGGGAAAGCGGAATCTCGCTAATTAGGCCGCGTTAATGAGGCGGAACGACACACAGCACTAGGATTCGGGACGCGCTCTCGTGTGGGCGACCCCTGAGGTTTGCTGGAAGTGACGGGGGGGGGGGGGGGCTCTCTTTCTGTAGAACATGGCCCACTGACCTTAGGCAGAGGGAGCGTTCCTTGCGCGCCGAGTCCATTTTGAGGACGGTGGCTACGTCACCTCAGCTTAATACTCTTATGAACCAGGCCCTCCCTGAGTTTGGATAATAAAGGGTGTCTGTGAGAGAGAGGATGTATGCAGCCTCGTTACAGCCAGAGCATGCTAAGACACTGTTAATGAGACCCAGAGCCGTCCATACTGTATCTTATTCAGAGATATTATTTCTGTAACTCTTAAAAGGAACACGCCAACATTTTGGGAAATTAGCTTACCGTCTTCTCCAGAGAGAGACAAGGAGATAGATACCAGTTTCCCCTTTGTGCGTTCAGTTGAAAGCTATCTGGCTGCACGTTAGCCTAGCTTAGCACAATGAATGGAAGCGGACAGTGACAGGTAGCCTTCGGGAGAGGTGTTAGTTGGACAATGCCTAGGCTACCCGTCACTGTCCGCTTCCATTCATTGTGCTAAGCTAGGCTAACGTGCAGCCAGATAGCTTTCTACTGAACGCACAGAGAGAAAACTGGTATCTATCTATCTTGTCTCTCTCTGGAGAAGACCGTAAGCTAATTTCCCAAAATGTTGGCGTGTTCCTTTAAAGGACAGGTCCACTTTTTTGGAACTGTGGTGGAACCGGCGTCATCAATTATGCTGGTGGACAGATCTTCACGATCAATATAGGCTTATTAGTAAGCCACGTGGATCAAAGTCTGAATGTTGTGCTTAAGCAATGTCCAAATATAATACAACTCAAACAGAGTTATAAAGAAATAATTTTCACAAGGTACAGGGATGAGGAAGGGATTTGACTTTCACGGGTGTTTACCTTTTTATTGAATTTTCTTCATGTTTTACATTTTGTTTATGTTTTGCATATATTTGTATATATATATATTTTTTTTAAGGATTTAAATCAGTAAGGAATTACGTTAATTTTGAGTAGTGGAAAAAGAGTAGGATTAAATAAGTGTATACTTCTTCCTACTCCTTTTGGAACATGTTTCTTCATTGCTAGAGATTAATGATTTGTTTTTGTTTTATTTACATGTTCGAAATAAAGATTTAAAATCAAATCAAAGTACATCATCAAGTGAGCTTGGCCGAAAGGAGTGTGTTCTCATGGTGGACACCGAAATCATACAGAGAGAGGTGAAGGGACCCGGCTCTCTTCTGGATAGAGAAGGGCAGGGGGCTAGTGGGGGGGAAAGGGCCGTTAGCCCTCCTAGGTGTGAGATTTAAGCTATTGTCTTAGAACAAACAAAAGGGATTCCTTCCCCAGAACACAGGCCCCTATTTTTATACATTGCCTGGTCATGATGTTGACTAAGTACAGGTCATAATGTCACTGATTGCTTTAGTATTGAGGAATTTCTCTGTGTGCTGCATCCTATCACCAGGCTCCAATACGGTTCCAAGGGGCAAGTGTTTTTTAGCCTTCAAAACCCATGAACCTTACATTTACATTTTGTCATTTAGCTGAACGCTTTTATCCAAAGCGACTTAAGTTACAAGTTTTGTACAACAAGTCAGTAGGAAGCGTACAACTCTATCAGCTGAGTAACAATGTTCATCAAAGTGTTCAGATTTGAGTGCTACAGTGTTGAGTGTATGTTAGTATATACACTATAGCACTGGATTGGCATTAAAGGCCAAGCCCTGGAGTTTTTTAGATCATATTTGTCTGAGAGAAGCTTTTGTGTTAGCCTGGGCGACGCTGCACAGCTCCACAGCACCTCTCCCCTGCAGGGTTCCCCAGGGCTCAATTCTCGGGCCAATTTTATTTGTGTTGTATCTGCTCCCCTTAGGGCCTATACTTCGAAAGCATGGCGTCTCCTTTCACTGCTACGCAGATGACAGCCAGATTTACATGCCATTAAAAAGAAACAATAGCAACCCGGTAAAACCACTATTAGCATGCCTTGACGATGTTAAGGCATGGCTGGCTTCAAACTGTCTTTGTCTCAATGACAGTAAAACAGAGGTCATGGTGTTTGGTCCCAGCAATGGGCATGTGTCTCCTCCTTGTGACTTGGGCCCTCTTGGGCTTTTTGTGAAGCCAACAGTCACCAACCTAGGGGTAAAATTTGATTGTGACCTAAAGTTGGACAAGCAGATCAATGCTGTTTTTTCCAACTTAGGAGGCTGTCCAAGGTCAAACCTTTTTTATCCTGTTCCGTTTTTGAAACGGTTATCCATGCTTTTATGACCTCTCGCCTTGATTACTGCAATGCCCTGTACGTTGGCGTCAGTCAGGCCTCCCTCTCTCGTTTGCAGTTGGTGCAGAACGCCGCTGCCCATCTGCTGACGGGAACACGAAAGCGGGAGCACATTTCCCCTGTGCTGGCTGCCCTCCACTGGCTTCCTGTGCGTTTTAGGATTGATTTTAAGATTTTACTGTTTGCTTTTAAATGTTTGAACGGCTTGGCACCAGGTTACCTCTCGGACCTGCTCGAACCCTATGTTCCCCCAAGGTCCCTCAGGTCCTCTGACCAGCTCCTCTTGGCCGTTCCAAACTCCAGGCTGAAGCTTAGGGGGGGCCGTGCTTTTGCAGTGGCAGCCCCAAAGCTCTGGAATGAGCTGCCACTGCATGTTAGACAGGCCCCCACTCTGCAGGTGTTTAAATCACGCCTCAAAACACATTTATTTGCTCTGGCTTTTGGTTTTTAAACCGTTTTTGAGAGACTGGCCTTTTTATGTGACACATTGTACTGTTTTTATTGTGTGCTTTTATTCAAAAAATTATGTTTTATGTTTTTATCAATTTTTTTTTATTATTAATTACATGAAACAAGACAACACAATAACCACAGTAACAAAAAACATAACTCCACAGGAAAATAACAAACAATAATAATACAGAATAACAAATTATAAAGACAAAAAAGAAGTTATTAAGTTTTATGTTTTATCTTATGTTATGGACTTTGGTCAACTTTGTTGTTTTAAATGTGCTTTATAAATAAAGTGGATTGGATTGGATTGGAAGAGTGCATGACAGTAAGAAGGTTATTATTATAATATATATTCTTTTTTAATAAGGAAGCTCACAGTATATATAGTTTTGCGATATATATTGCGATGTGAAAAAAATACAGGAGCGCTATAATCTCACCGGATATATGCAGCTTTTAACTCCATCCGGGAAGAATGAATGACTCTCGCAGACGATGAGGGTGATGTTGGGAGGGGGAAATGAGAAGAGTTGTAATACTGTGGTTGACTCAGACACCATGCTGTGGTTGACACCATGCTTGTATTCAGATAATACCCATATATCAATCCAAGACAGTCCATGATCCAACATGATATTAACCATTTTTATTCTATTATTATTTGTATTTTTTTTTTGCACAATCGAAGCGGCCATGGCCACCTTCATTTCACTATATGTCTTGTGTATGTATGTGATGAATAAACCTCTTGAATCTTGAATCTTGCTCTCCTTATAATAAGAGGCCTCGTCTATGAGTGGAAGAAGAAATATGGAGTCTAGAGAAGAGATCCCAGGAGATTACAGGCTGTTTAATAATAATAATAATAATAATAATAATAATAATAATAATAATAATAATAATAATAATAATAATAATAATAATAATAATAATAATAATAATAATAATAATAATAATAATAATAATAATAATAATAATAATAATAATAATAATAATAATAATAATAATAATAATAATAATAATAATAATAATAATAATAATAATAATAATTATTATTATTATTATTAATTTTATTCATATAGAGCTTTTCAATAACCCAAAGACGCTGACAATAAGCAAAACAAAGAACAGATAAACATGGAACCACAACAGCAACAGTATGAAAACACAAGACATAAAACCACAAGTAACAAGTAACAAATACAAAAGCCAGTAGGGGAACAATCAGGGAAGTAAGGAAACCGAGGGGAGGAAGGGGGTGTGTGTGGGGGGGGGGGGGGGGGGCAGGAGACGGAGAGAAACTAGGGAAGGGGAAGGGGAGGTGGTAGGTTGGAGGAGGGTGGTTATGGGTAGGGAAGGTTGTGTGCTTGGGTGAACAGGTAGGTTTTGAGTCGGGATTTAAAGGTGGAGAGTGAGGGAGAGTCTCTGATGGTCTGAGGGGGGTGTTCCAGAGTCGGGGTGCAGCTCGTGAGAATGCCCGGTCTCCAAAACTTTTTACTTTGAATGACGGGACGGTGAGGGAAGAAGTGGAAGAAGACCGTAGGGATCGGTTAGGGCGGTAAGGGAGGTAAGGGAGAAGGAGGTCAGTCAGATAGGGGGGGGGGGGGCTAAGGAGGGCTTTGAAGGTGAATTAATTCACTTGGCTTAGGATTTTGGTTTCTACTTTACATTAGTTAGCATGAAACTGACATAATTTATTTATCTAAGTAATTTTTAACTCTTTCTCTGCCACGCTGGGAACTGGATCTGACTATGTGCTGCCACGCATTAAACCAATGGAGTCGCTCACCTTGTTTGCAGGGCTATAACTATTTAAATATTATAGCTATATATGAAATACTATGGCCCATTTGACATCGAGTATCTATCGTTCAAGATGTGAAAAGGAATATTTTTTCCATCCATACATTCTCGTTTTATACCGTGGTGAATATAAGTATGTTTTTAGAGTGGTCTGAGGTCATTCCTGGAACGCTAGTAATGGCCCGCAACGCATAATATACTTAATCCATTGGCATTTCGTCCCTATACAGGCTACAATAAAAAATTCAAGTGCATATGATCGGTATATTTTGTGCCATCATGCATGCATGAAGGGGGGAGGGGGTCGTTTATGATTAATTGATTGTCAATAACGGCATTTGTTAGTACAACAGCATACATTGATCAGGGCCCCGTTCCCCGTACCTGGCTAACTGAGTTAGCCGGATCATTTCCAGCATAGCTTGACTTAAGCCGGACCTTTCTGTTCCCCGAAGTCGGATTTTCTAAATCACCATGGTAACAGATCAGAAAGTTTGAACCTGGTTCGGAGCAGGGTTAAGTTCAGTTAGCTGGATGAACCATGGCCACGCCCACGCAAAGAAATGCCAGCTCGCTTCCTGAAATATTTCTCACAGTCTAGATCCCATTATACCATTCTGAATTATGTTTTTGTGCTTCGTTTTCCTAGAGGGGGCTTTTGAAATGTATAATAATAGAACTAAATGCTGATAATAAATCTGTGAGGTTCGCCTCTTCCCTGGACCTTTAATTCCTGTTCCCTGGACCCTTGATTCCCTGTCTCCTCACCTCTGCAGCCCACACCCTTGGACTACCTGTCATTATGTGTTTGATTGGTCCGTGCCGAACACACACTTCTAGTCAAGTATCAATTACTATCTCGCACCTGATGTGTGTTCTAATTAGCGCCCCAGTGGGCTTTAAATAGCTCGATCTCCCCCCCAGTCCTCGTCGGGTCGTTCTGCAAACTCCTACGGGAGATTCTCTATCTGTAAGCTCCTACGGGAGATTCCCTATCTGTCTGTATGCTGTTTCATCTCCGGCGTGAGACGAGGTGCAAGCCTTCGCCACCTGTCGCCGTTTGCCTGGAGTGGGACACAGTACTGCGCTCTCTAATTCTCTACGGGAGGTATTCCAGTGTTCCACTCCAGACCCCGCGCCAGATGCGCTCTCCGAACCGGCGCGTTCTCCAAGCAGACGCGCACCACTCCAGACCCCGCGCCAGATGCGCTCTCCGAACCGGCGCGTTCTCCAAGCAGACGCGCACCACTCCAGACCCCGCGCCAGATGCGCTCTCCGAACCGGCGCGTTCTCCAAGCAGACGCGCACCACTCCAGACCCCGCGCCAGATGCGCTCTCCGAACCGGCGCGTTCTCCAAGCAGACGCGCACCACTCCAGACCCCGCGCCAGATGCGCTCTCCGAACCGGCGCGTTCTCCAAGCAGACGCGCACCACTCCAGACCCCGCGCCAGATGCGCTCTCCGAACCGACGCGGTCTCCAAGCAGACGTGCACCACTCCAGACCCCGCGCCAGATGCGCTCTCCGAACCGGCGCGTTCTCCAAGCAGACGCGCACCACTCCAGACCCCGCGCCAGATGCGCTCTCCGAACCGGCGCGTTCTCCAAGCAGACGCGCACCACTCCAGACCCCGCGCCAGATGCGCTCTCCTAACCGGCGCGTTCTCCAAGCCGACGCGCCCCACTCCAGACGTCTAGCCTGCGCCCTCCTACTCCATCCCTGTAAGCAGCTCTGGCCCTAGTCTCCCCTGTTGGCTTCTTTGTTAGCTCCCCTGTTAGCTTCCCTGTTAGCTCCCCTGTTAGCCTGTTTAGTCTCCCCTGTTAGCTCCCCTGTTAGCCTTGTTAGTTCCCCTGTTGACTCCCCTGTTAGCTTCCCTGTTAGCTCCCCTGTTAGCCTGTTGACTCCCCTGTAGCTTCCTTGTTAGCCTCGTTAGCTCCCCTGCAGCTTGCTAGGCCTCTACTACCAGCATGGCCCCAGTCTGCTAGCTTAGCCCCGGCTGCTAGCACAGCCTCTATGTTAATGCAGCCCTTGCAGCTAGCATAGGCCCTGTAGCTAGCCGTGCCCTGGCAGCTACCCTTTCCCTCTGCTAGCCCCTTCCCTGTTCCCCTCTCCAGTGCCCCTGTTCCAGCCCTGTCTGCTAGCCTAGCTCCGGCAGCTAGCGCAGCCTCTATGTTAATGTAGCAGTACAGCTAGCATAGGCCCTGTAGCTATCAGTGCCCTGGCAGCTACCCTTTCCCTCTGCTAGCCCCTTCCCGGTTCCCCTCTCCAGTGCCCCTGTCCCTCGCCCTGTCCAAGGCCTTAACCCTGTTTTCTCTGTCCCTGTCTCCAGCCCGCCCCCGCGGGCCTCTGTTCCCGGTTCCCCTCTCCAGTGCCCCTGTCCCTCGCCCTGTCCAAGGCCTTAACCCTGTTTTCTCTGTCCCTGTCTCCAGCCCGCCCCCGCGGGCCTCTGTTCCTGTTCCCCTCTCCAGTGCCCCTGTTCCTGCCCTGTCCCTTGCCCTGGCCCTGTCCTTTTAGCCTTTCCCTTAGCCTTCCCCTTAGCCAGCTCGCCTCTTAAAGGCACATTGCCCTTTTTCCCTAGTTCTTGTTTTCCAGTGTTTTGTGTTCCCCCTTAAAGGCACAGTGCCTATTTTTCCCAAGTTCTTGTTTTCCAGTATTTTGTGTTCTCCCTTAAAGGGACAGTGCCGCTTTTCTGTTGTATTCAATAAATGCCCTGTTCTTGGCTTACTCTCATACCTGTCTTGTGTTGTGCGATTGGGGTCGGTTACAAACCATAACAAAATCATATTCAGCCTATAGATTTACTTTGTCCTAAATAAAATAATGCACGTCATATACGGCGCTCGGAGTCGTGATACACGCTGCATGTGGTTATTTTAATAACGGCGCATTGCAAATGTGAATCCCGCGGGGATATTTTTAATGAATGAAACCTATCGGCCGTTTGGCTCTGATTAGTTTCATATATTCTCCGCTGTAGATTTGCTTAACGGAGCGCCCGGATTGTGTTTCATTCAAGCATAAAATTGAAGTGTCTATGCGTGGATTGTGGTTTTTGTGGATTATGAATTACGACGAATCTGAGGATTGTTGAATTGTATCATCACTCACACGTTATTGTGATATTGTAACTGGGATTAAAATGTCTGATGAGAATGAGATGCGCTGTTTGACGGATTTGAGCAATTGAATGAGCCGTTGACGTCACATTAATGCATTTGAGAATAAAGAGATAAAACTTCATTCAAAAGAAAAATATTCGAAACACGGGACTCTTGTATTGATGGATACACAATCGATATATCCCGTCTGGCACAGTGGTGCAACGGCTAGTGCTCACTCCTCTCAAGCGGACGACCCTAGTTCGAAACCCCGCGTTTCCAATATACTTTTTTTGGAATATAATATTAATGAATATACGCAAAAGTAGCCTAGTTTTAAGTTAAAATATTATAAATCTACATGCATTGAGGATGTCATTCTTTATATAGCTCTCAAAGTGCACCAAATTGAAGTATTTACATTGCAAAAAGAAGAAAATAAATTAGAAAAGACGGGGATTCGAACGCGGGTCGTCCGCGTGAAAAGCATAAGTGCAAACCATCAGACCATGGTGCCAGACAAATAAAACATGCACCATACATCCATCAATGGATAAGAGAGCCGTATCCTTATTCTGAAATAGTTGAACTCATTATTTTCACTAGCAAGATCTCATTTGATTATTCAATCCATAAACCTACTGCCAGCAGGCACATTTAAAGACATATAATCTGATTGATTGGGGTAATGAGGGACTTAAAATTAGCCTATAGATTATGCATTTAACTTGTCGGCGAGGCTATTGAGCCATACTGTATTGTACCCATTCTGCAATCTGTTAATAAAGTAAATCAATCAATCAATCAATGCCGTTAGAAAATCAGGATTTCTGCGATCGACATCTGCTGTCTTTTCAGCTGAAGCGGCCGCGCGCAATTATCCTGAGTCTCAAGTCTGGTTCAAATGAACGAGACTGAATCAGCGTTCGAGGAACAGGAAAATCCCGGATTCAAACATCGGGTTAATTGAATCTGGATAATGGGACTCTTGATCGACTTAGTTGAACCAGGTACGGGGAATAGGGCCCAGGGCAAAGGCTATGACAACAATGGACAACCAAGCTGAAATTGACGTTAAATTGCTCTTACCTGTGGCCAATGATAATCCAAAAAGAATATTCCAATTATTTGATTGCCATCTGCTAGATCGTATGTCCATTTGGCCCACGCCATAACCCCCCACAGAATAATGAATGCGAGTGAAGATCTTGATCCACGTTACATGATAACTCCACCCGGATGACTTTCAGTGACGGACGGTCCCATACACAGAGACACAGAGGAGTGCAACATCGGCCGCATACCACCAGGTGGCGGTATCGGACCGTTGCGATCTCAGACACATTGCCACACATTCCCACAGCATACCAGGATTAATTATGAATGGAAATAGCGAAATAGTTGGCGTTATTCGATTGGTGGACAAACACGTATATATGCGTGAATGGCGCTGAATGAGTTAATATTTGTACGGATGTTTGTTTACATGTTGTATGTTGTGGAAACCACAGGAAGAGTACGACAATAAACAATAAACACACTCAACCCCCTCAACACCCACTGCTGAAGTGCCCTTGAACAAGGCACTTGATACACACACACACCTCCTCTCTCTCTTCCTCCCTCTCTATCTCCCTCTTTCTCTCCCTCCCTCTCTCTCTCCCTCTCTCCCCCTCCATCCAACTCTCTTTCTCCCTCCCTCTCTCTCTCTGTATCTCCCCCTCTCTCCCTATTCCTCTCTCTCTCTATCTGTCTCTCTCTCTCTCCATCTATCTCTCTCTCTCCCCATCCCTCCTTATCTCTCCATCTTTCTCCCCCTCCCTCTCTCTGTCTCTCCCCCCTCTCTCCCTATTCCTCTCTCTCTCTCCATCTGTCTCTCTCTCACCCTCCCTCTCTCTCAATCCATCTATCTCTATCTCTCTCTCTCTCTCCCTCCTTCTCTCTCCATCTCTCTCCCTCCCTCTACACTTAATAATAGCCGCTGCTCGAGTGAGCAGTAGTGGAGGACCGTGGTTGTAGTGAGCAGCTACCAGGTACGAGCATGTGTGTCACTGTGCCCACGGAATCCCCCCTGTGTAAAGAAAAGATCTTCTAAACGCACTGTCAATTGTAATATTAAATACGTAAATACGTTTGGTTGACTAATCGCAAGCTCTGCAGATGTAAACAACCCCATAAACATAAAAAAGAAGGCTTGTCGTTGACATTACACATAGTTGGCGTATAATAGCGTGTGCGTCCTATTTGCGCATTCTCGCTCCGTCCCGGAGAAAACAAAGTCGTAACACTAAGTGGAGCTTTGAAGAGGAGGAGGAGAGCCAGCGACGCCAGTCTGGTGCTGGTCGAGTGCCAATACGTGCCTCTCCACGTGCACGCACGCACACACATACACACACGCACATACACACACACACACACACACGCACACATGCACACACACGCTCACACACACACACACACGCACCCCCTCCAGCAGAGCAGTCAATGATGATGGATGACTCACTTTACAGACCTCATAACTGCCCCCATCGCTTCCCTCGCCATCACTCTCTGACGGAGTACAAAGCAGTGTACCTGCGTCTTTGCAGGTGAGTGTAACGAGATCAAATGGTAGAAGTGTAATGAATGGCTAATAACCGGCCCGGTTTATTGCCAGGGCCGAGAGAAAATAAAGGCATAAAGGTTCGGACTCACTTTTCAATGCGGACACTGTTTTTACGATACTGTTTGGATGGTAATTAAGCACTTTAACGCAAGTATTGTACTCGAATAAAACATTTTAGATACCTGTGCACTTTACTTGAGTATTTTCATTTTAGGGAACTTTTTACGTTTACTCCACTTTATTTCAAAAGGATGTATATAGACCACCGCAACACTTCCGCGTTACATTGAGCTCATGGGAGAGAGAGAGCGGGGGAGGAAATTAATGAATGTGGATGAGAGCCTTGACATTAAGTGGTTGTAGCTACGGCTGTGGGGGGGTGCTGGAGACATGATCCAATAGACTTGTATACGCCTGGGTCTCCTGAATATGGAGAGACCAATCCCAAGTCGATCGGCACTTTCTCGGCTGAGCTATAGTCACTTTTCAGCACCTACTCCCGAACTCTGCATGCGCAGATTGATAAACCTAGATCTCTGGACAATCTAGAGAGACTTGGGATTTCTCTCTCCGTATTCAGGAGACCCAGGCGTATACAAGTCTATTGGATCATGTCTCCAGCACCCCCCCACAGCCGTAGCTACAACCACTTAATGTCAAGGCTCTCATCCACATTCATTAATTTTCTCCTCCCGCTCTCTCTCCCATGAGCTCAATGTAACGCGGAAGTGCAGCGGTCTATTGTACTTTTTACTCCACTACATTCATCTGAACCCATCAGTTACTTTGAAGGAAACTGATTTTGCATAGGAAACATGGCAAAGGTGTATGTTGATGTACTTTTCAAATTTGAAGCCTGACATGATCAGAGCAGCATAACTGGACCACATACCACTTTAACATAACCTTTATTCAAAGCAGCATAACTGGACCATATACCACTTTAACATAACCTTTAATCAGAGCAGCGTAACTGGACCACATACCGCTTTAACATAACCTTTAATCAGAGCAGCATAACTGGACCACATATCACTTTAACATAACCTTTAATCAGAGCAGCATAACTGGACCACATATCACTTTAACATAACCTTTAATCAAAGCAGCATAACTGGACCATACCACTTTAACATAACCTTTAGAGGGCAATGGTTCTGAGGGTTGAACGCTTCCCAGCACTGGAATACACTTGTGTAGAATGCAGACATTTACTTTTGATATTTAAGTACATTCAATATCAAATATTTCTCAACTTTTACTTTCACCAGAGTGCTATTTTATCTGGGTATTTATACTTCCACTTAAGTACAGGAACTACTTCTTCTGTCACTGCGAGTACTACACGTTTTTATCATCCGACACTGAGTAATAATTGGATTGATTAATTTTACTGAACAGTACTGACGTAGACTGTTTGTTTGACTATTTTGACTTGTGTTCCCTGAACCCCAGGAGTCCAACGTTGAACTGCTGAGGAGCCACCCTGATATCCAGCCATCACCCTCAGAAGGGTCTCGTCTAGCCATGTTCACAGGGCGCCATGGAGCCCATAAAGAGAGACGTGGTTCCCGATGCCACTGACTCTCAGCAACCCAGTGCTACAGTCTCTGCTGTCCAGCACTACAGTATCTGCTGTCCAGCACTACAGTATCTGCTGTCCAGCACTACAGTATCTGCTGTCCACTGTGTCCGGCACTACAGCCTCTGCTGTCCAGCACTACAGTCTCTGCTGCCCACTGTGTCCAGCTCTACAGTCTCTGCTGCTCACTGTGTCCAGCACTACAGTCTCTGCTGTCCAGCACTACAGTCTCTGCTGCTCACTGTGTCCAGCACTACAGTCTCTGCTGCTCACTGTGTCCAGCTCTACAGTCTCTGCTGCTCACTGTGTCCAGCACTACAGTCTCTGCTGCTCACTGTGTCCAGCTCTACAGTCTCTGCTGCTCACTGTGTCCAGCACTACAGTCTCTGCTGCTCACTGTGTCCAGCACTACAGTCTCTGCTGTCCACTGTGTCCAGCACTACAGTCTCTGCTGTCCACTGTGTCCAGCACTACAGTCTCTGCTGTCCACTGTGTCCAGCACTACAGTCTCTGCTGTCCACTGTGTCCAGCACTACAGTCTCTGCTGCTCACTGTGTCCAGCTCTACAGTCTCTGCTGTCCACTGTGTCCAGCACTACAGTCTCTGCTGTCCACTGTGTCCAGCACTACAGTCTCTGCTGCTCACTGTGTCCAGCACTACAGTCTCTGCTGTCCACTGTGTCCAGCACTACAGTCTCTGCTGTCCACTGTGTCCAGCTCTACAGTCTCTGCTGTCCACTGTGTCCAGCTCTACAGTCTCTGCTGCTCACTGTGTCCAGCACTACAGTCTCTGCTGCTCACTGTGTCCAGCACTACAGTCTCTGCTGCTCACTGTGTCCAGCACTACAGTCTCTGCTGCTCACTGTGTCCAGCACTACAGTCTCTGCTGCTCACTGTGTCCAGCTCTACAGTCTCTGCTGCTCACTGTGTCCAGCACTACAGTCTCTGCTGCTCACTGTGTCCAGCACTACAGTCTCTGCTGTCCACTGTGTCCAGCTCTACAGTCTCTGCTGTCCACTGTGTCCAGCACTACAGTCTCTGCTGTCCACTGTGTCCAGCTCTACAGTCTCTGCTGCTCACTGTGTCCAGCTCTACAGTCTCTGCTGCTCACTGTGTCCAGCACTACAGTCTCTGCTGCTCACTATGTCCAGCTCTACAGTCTCTGCTGCTCACTGTGTCCAGCACTACAGTCTCTGCTGCTCACTGTGTCCAGCACTACAGTCTCTGCTGTCCACTGTGTCCAGCACTACAGTCTCTGCTGCTCACTGTGTCCAGCACTACAGTCTCTGCTGCTCACTGTGTCCAGCACTACAGTCTCTGCTGTCCACTGTGTCCAGCACTACAGTCTCTGCTGTCCACTGTGTCCAGCACTACAGTCTCTGCTGCTCACTGTGTCCAGCTCTACAGTCTCTGCTGCTCACTGTGTCCAGCACTACAGTCTCTGCTGTCCACTGTGTCCAGCTCTACAGTATCTGCTGCTCACTGTGTCCAGCACTACAGTCTCTGCTGTCCAGCACTACAGTCTCTGCTGCTCACTGTGTCCAGCACTACAGTCTCTGCTGCTCACTGTGTCCAGCACTACAGTCTCTGCTGCTCACTGTGTCCAGCACTACAGTCTCTGCTGCTCACTGTGTCCAGCTCTACAGTCTCTGCTGTCCAGCAAAAAAAGAGTCCCCTGCTCCTGTCCCTGATGAGTCCCCTGCTCTTCAAATTCAGATCCAACTTTCTGACTAGACATTGCAGATCAAATATGACTCCAGATCCAGCAATAGTATAGCAATCTTATCGTTAGAAATGTTGTCAAACATATTTTAGGTTCAACTTTAGGTATAAAACACAAGAGCCGCCATCTTGTACGCACGCATGTACATGGATGTTATTAACTAAGGCGATTGTTGCTGCAATCCTGAATGGGTCGTTTCAAGGGGGAGGGTTCATGTCACAGCTGAACTGCAGAAAAGGCACAATGCACATAATTAAAATGTTCTCAGTGTTGGGACAGTGTAGCGAACACCAGCGCGCTATTTTGAGTCAAATTTCAAAAAGAAAAATGGATGTACAGTCCTTTTTCAAGGCAAAAGATAATCAAAGTAATTCAGAAGCTGCCAGCACCAGCGGTCGCACTCCTGCAGCCACAGCGAGCCCTGCCCGGCCTGCCCCTGATCGTGACCGGATCACCTGAGGCTATTGTTGAGATGTTGCTTTATCTTGGAAAACAAGGGCTTGCTCTACGAGGGCATGATGAGTTCATCAAATCGTGGAAACTTTTTAGAGCTACTGTGTACATTGTTTTCAAAGCATGATGAGATCCGAATTGGCCGTTGGCACCGCAACTTGTGAATGGTCTTTCTCAGCAATGAGGGGCATCTGAAACTGGCTAAGAACAACAATGCGCCAGGAGAGACTGTTAACTCTGAGTCTGCTTCACATTGAAAGTGATCTCACAGACAAACTTAAAGCATAAGAAATCATTGATGCCTACGATGCCAAGACGAAACATCGCATATTGCTGCATTAAGGTAAGACAGTGGTTAATCATATTGGATGCCATATTGGGTGCTCTCAACTGCGTGCGTGCGTGCGTGCGTCCGTGCGTGTGTGTGTGTGTGTCGGGGGGAGGGCTCCTCCTGTCCTCTTATGAAAGACAGGGGAGTAGCTGAGTGCACGGGTGGCAACACATACAGTACACAAACACACACACAGGCATGCACACGCAAAGACATTTTGGAACACAAACATACACACACTCTCTCTCACTCACACACACACACACACACATTCTGGGAGACACACGTATATGTGGATCTCCAAAGCAAGTCTTCTCCCTCTTGGTCTAACTCGTTCCTGTCCTCATCCACTCACACACACACACGCACACACACACACACACACACACACACACACACACACACACACACACACACACACACACACACGCACACGCACACGCACACGCACACGCACACACACACACACACACACACACACACACACACACACACACAGTTCGAGTCCGAGTCAGCAAAGAAGAGCCCGAGTCGAGTCCGAGTCAAGTCTCCATTACCCTAGTCCGAGACCGAGTCCAAGTCATCAAGGTTGAGTCTGAGCTGACGTACAAATATAAAAAGGTCTACATTAAACATAAATGACACAGCGGTCACCATTTCAATGGGAGTTTATTTACTTTGTGACACAATAGCCAAACAAATGCACTAGCCATCAATATCGTATGCCAAATGATCAGGGCCATATTACAAAAAGAATAGAAAATAAATAACTGTATTTATCAATTAACAAGTCCGAGTCCTCGTCGGCACCTTCCAAGTCCGAATGCAGCAGGAGCACGTATGGAGAAAATAGTACTCTCCTGGAGGGGGCTACATATCCTGCTCCTTCTCTCCCCCAGCCTCCTGCTACTTTTTCCACTCCGAGAGGCTCCGCACAGAGCCTTCCGCTCCGACGACAGCTTTACTACGACATCATCCACTTAATTTGGCAGCTGCCAGAGACCCGTATTGTCTCCAATCTCCCCGCAATGAACCACCATCCATATGTAGACAGAACGCCAAGGCAGCATAATCCAGCGCCTGGCCACGTCTGATTAATGGCCTTGGGTCTGTAGGTGTTCCATAACAATTGAGCTATTATAAGCATGATTGATATGGTATATGGTTAGTCGTGGTGTTGGTGTTTTAATTAGGTTCCTGTTACAGTTGTGAATGGACCCCCAGGTGTAAGTACGGTCGAAAAAGGAATACGTTACTGGTTGCAGGTCATAGGTGATTAGTGTAGGGCTGCCCCCTCTTAGTCGTTTTAATCAATCGGCTTGGTCTTAATTGTTCAATACTCACTACTCACTCAGTGAGTTAGTTGTTTTTTATGCCTTTTTTTTTTTTTTACATACCCCCCAGTTAGACTAACTCCTGAAAAATCAAAACCGCATCCCTGGTGGGGGTGGCTGGGTAGCGCATGTGGACTAAGCACTCTCCTACCACCGCAGAGACTCTGGGATCGAATCCAGCAGTCAGCGGTACCTCCGGCTTGGTCAGTCGTCCCTACTAACACAATTGGAAATGTTAGCGGGTGGGAAGCCGGTGGGGTATGTGTCCTGGTCGTTGTAAACTGTGACTCCTAGTGGGCGCCTGTTCAGCAGAGAGGGGATCTGGGGGAAATAGCGTGAACCTCTGCACGCGTTACGTTCCCCCAGTGAAACTCCTCGCTGGTGAAAAGAAGCGGCTGGCGACTCCACATGTATCGGAAGAGGCATGTGGTAGTTCTACACCCTCCCCAGGCCGACAGTGGGGCAATGCGCGCAACGACCAGGAATAGAATTGGCGACAAAAATGTGGATGGGAGAAAAATACAGAAAGCCCCCCCCCCCCAAACAAAATGTAAGAACTGCATCCCTGGTAAGCATCAGTCCTTCTACTGCATGTGGGGAAACGCTGTTTTACAGATTTGTCCATCAAATCAACAAATTGATTAGTTGACAGTCATGTGACTATTGCTTAACAGTAATTGATGTCTTTAGTTGAAGACTGTTGTGAGAACGAGAGAATTAGGCAAAAGGAAGGCTTTCTCGGTTTGTTCCCAGACAGGAACTGTTGGCTGCAGTGAACTGGGATGTTTTATCAGTACATCTGAAGCATATTAATCACTGATCTAGAATCAGATTCAGTCTGTTAGTTTGAATAAGGCAATGAGGACAAGTGTTCCTGGTCACTGATGTAGAGTCAGATTCATATAGTTCAGCTTCCTCTCCTCATCCAAACAACACACCTGGCCGTTTAAAATCATTTCACATTCTCTGGGCTCCTTAAACTGTGGGTTGGGACCCCTAGTGCCGTCGAGTGGTAGGGATACAGCTCTTCACCCCCCCCCCCCTACATGAACAGAGTAGCAGTGTCCTTTAATGACTGAAATTAAAATAAGAAACGTCTTTGTGCTTACGCGGGGGTAAAACTCGAGGCAAAGTCTAACATCTATCCTGTATGGTATATATTGTTCAAACCCCTTTTTTCGCTGGTTTGACCCAGGCCTTGGGATGACGTCAGAGGGATGATCTAAGCGGTGATCCCAGGGCTGTTCGCTCGTGGCCAGGAGCCTATCAGACTCCAATCTGTGCCGTCGAGCTCCACTAGCTCCGCTGAACAGATCACACCGTGGTTAACTCCTGCCGGCTCGCGGCTCAAGGACAGGGGTCCTCTGGCCTACATGGGCAGTGTGCAAAACCATTTGGGCCGAGTATCATTCCATCACCCCCCCCCCCCCCCCCCCCCCCCCACCCCTCTGGGGAGGCTAGTAGAACGTGCCTGCTTCCGGTTGAACTGAAGAGGACTACTTGTGTGTGGGTGGTGTGTGGAGGTGGAGGGGGGGGAAACATGGGTTGGGGGGCTGGAGAGGGTTGAAGGTGAAGAGACAAAAGGCGAATGGATGGGGAGGGTAATGGGAGGGGGGGGGGGGGGGTTGGAACATGACTGGGAGATTGTTTGAGGGGGGAGGGGATCATTATCCCACAGACGGTTTTACTGAAGAGGACTACTTGTCTGTCTGTGGGGGACGGTTGAACTGAAGGAGGACTACTTGTGTGCGGGGGATGGTTGAACTGAAGGAGGACTACTTGTCTGTGGGGGACGGTTGAACTGAAGGAGGACTACTTGTCTCTGGGGGACTGTTGAACTGAAGGAGGACTACTTGTCTCTGGGGGACGGTTGAACTGAAGAAGGACTACTTGTCTCTGGGGGATGGTTGAACTGAAGAAGGACTACTTGTCTGCGGGGGACGGTTGAACTGAAGGAGGACTACTTGTCTCTGGGGGACTGTTGAACTGAAGGAGGACTACTTGTCTCTGGGGGACGGTTGAACTGAAGAAGGACTACTTGTCTCTGGGGGACGGTTGAACTGAAGAAGGACTACTTGTCTGCGGGGGACGGTTGAACTGAAGAAGGACTACTTGTCTGCGGGGGACGGTTGAACTGAAGAAAGACTACTTGTCTGTGGGGGACGGTTGAACTGAAGAGGACTACTTGTCTGTGGGGGACGGTTGAACTGAAGAAGGAATACTTGTCTGTGGGGGACAGTTGAACAGAAGGAGGAATACTTGTCTGTGGGGACGGTTGAACTGAAGAGGACTACTTGTCTGTGGGGGACGGTTGAACTGAAGAAGGACTACTTGTGTGTGGGGGACGGTTGAACTGAAGAGGCGCATTTGTTTATTGGGGACGAAAATAAAGATGAATGTGACGTGTTTCACTGGAGACCTCGCTGTCATTTATCAAGTGATACAAGCGAATTAGAGCAGGGATACT
>NW_028171169.1:47907-83341 GCF_963971535.1 Notolepis coatsorum
TTGCTTCTGTTTTGTTCTTCCATTAAAAGTTGAATATCCTTTAGGGGCTCATCTTTGCTTATCTCTCTCATACATGCTCTCTCTCTAACACACACACACACACGACACACAGACATGCTCTCTCTCTCTAACACACAAACACACATGCTCTCTCTCTCTCTCTCTCTCTCTTTCTAACACAGTAAACATATGTTGGCCTTTCTCGATGGCTAGGCTGTGCTCGCTGAGTCTGTACCTAGTCAAGGATCTTCAGTCACAGTGCTCAGGTATTCTGCCACTGTGTACTCTCTGTTTAGGGCCAAATAGCATTTCAATTTCTTTCCAATGTGTCTCTCTCTCTCTCTCTCTCTCTCTCTCTCTCTGTACACTGTATATTGACTGTAGAACGGGAGCTCTCTCTCGCTCTCTCTCTTGCTATATGTTGACTGTATCATGCCCAGCCTCGGGCAGCGCTATTATTTAAGAATATGTTGACTGTATAAAAAAAAAAAAAAAAAAAAAAAATTATATGTATTTTTTTTCTTTTCTTTTTTTTACCTTTTGGGGCGGGGGGGGGGGGGGGGGGGGGGGCTCGCGTTTAAATCACGCACAGGGCCTCGCATTTCTCCCAGGCGGGTGTGTGTGTGTGTGCGTGTGTGTGTGTGTGTGTGTGTGTGCGTGCGTGCGTGCGTGCGTGCGTGCGTGCGTGCGTGCGTGTGTGTGTGTGTGTGTGTGTGTGTGTGTGTGTGTGTGTGTGTGTGTGTGTGTGTGTGTGTGTGTGTGTATACGCATCTGTTTGGTTGTTTTTTTCTCTTCAATAAAATGAATAAATAAACAAATACATTTAAATGTTTATTTGCAGCCACGACCAGTGAGCTCCTCCCTCAAGCACCACCAGCTGTGAGAGAGTTCTGCAGGGTCACACCCCCTAACAACATCTGCAGGGTCACACCCCCTAACAACATCTGCAGGGTCACACCCCCTAACAACATCTGCAGGGTCACACCCCCTAACAACATCACATATGTGACCCGGCACGGTCTAACCCCGACTTGTTACGGAGCTCACCATTCTCCAGAAAACCCCAAAATGTTGCGCTATTCAGAAAATGGTTGAAATGGAGATATTGGCCATTTTGAGTGCTTTGAGATGTTCTCTATCTGTCTCCTTATTTGCAAAACATAATACGACTTGTAAATACGTAAATTATTGTTAGATTGTATGGCTGTTTCCCCCCCCCACTCTATAGGGAGGTGTAGTCTGACGTCACTTTGGACCGCCCGCAAGGTCCACCCATATAGGGATTCATCATTGTGAAAATGGATTATCGGTAGGGATGTCCGATATTATCGGCCGACCGATATTATCGGCCGATATCGGCAGTAAAATGTGATATCGGAAAATATCGGTATCGGTTTAAAAAAAAGAAAAAACAATAACAATATTTGTTATATATATATCCAGTGAAATTATTAGTTACCTGAAATTATTCCGTTTTTTGGGGGGGGAAACCCTGCATATATCGGTATCGGTTGATATCGGTTGATATCGGTATCGGAAATTAAGAGTTGGACAATATCGGAATATCGGTATCGGTAAAAAAGCCAATATCGAGCATCCCTAATTATCGGCTATTGTACCAATTCTGCCTCATGAAAATTGGAAAGCTTTCCATTTTTGCACAAAATGAGTTCCCTTCTATCACTAACGTTATTGTTTAAGCATTTTTGGTTGAAAAAAAACGAGATTTATTTTTACAATTAATTGCGAATATTTTCATGTTGAGCTATAGATTGTGGATGAGTATGCACAGAAAGGTACACCATGCAAATGTTCATGCTGTATTTGTTTTAAACACGACGATTTAGAAATGGCAATGGGGAAATACATTGCGTTTTCAAGATGGTGGAACGGCCGGAAACAGCAATGATGTAACCACTACACCTCCCTATTCAAAGAACTACAATGTCGAGGGGAGGGGCTGAGGGTGCAGTATCGATGAAATAAGAGGAGAGGAGACGCACCATAATAATCCATTCCAAAACAACGGGCCCAGTACTTTGTTGGCGGTGTGAAAATATGCTGAGAAACATTCATATCTTTGGAACCGTTTGTGTTAAAGGTCCCATGCATTATAAATGACTTTTTTCAGTGTTTAGCATTATTTTATAGTAATATGGGTTAGTATCAATGGGTCTGTGTCTCTAATTACCATATTGGCGGATTGCTCTAATTTAGTTGAGACCATTTCCTCGTCCATTGAATTAGGTCATTCTGATTTGACTCGCAAGGAGACGTAACAAGGAGCTGGTGGAGCTGATTGTGATCTGATTGGCTCTGTGGTTGGAGGTTGACAGTGACAGCAGAGCAAGTGGAAATATCTTCACTTCCTCAAACAGAGCGAGGCAATGAGACAATGAGCAATGAGAGAGAGGGAGAGAGAGAGATAGAGAGGGAGAGAGATAGAGGGAGAGAGAGAGATAGAGAGGGAGAGAGAGAGAGACAGGAGCTTCTGTCGGGGAAACAAACCGTGCGCGGGGAAGCAGTGGCACACACGCATTTACACACACAACCTGGACCGCGCGGGGAAGCAGTGGAACACACGCATTTACACACACAACCTGGACCGCATGGGAGAAGCAGTGGAGAGATAACTTTATGCTCTGTGTCCCTCTCTCTCTCCCTCTCCCTCCCTCCCTCCCTCCCTCCCTCCCTCCCTCCCTCCCTCCCTCCCTCCCTCTCTCTCTCTCTCTCTCTCTCTCTCTCTCTCTCTCTCTCTCTCTCTCTCTCTCTCTCTCTCTCTCTCTCTCTCTCTCTCTCTCTCTCTATTGCTCTCTCTGTGCCAGTCGCAGACTGTGTGGATGACAGTCACTCAAAGTGCTTATGGGCGGAGCCAAGCCAACACAGCCTGAAATCCAAAGGGAGAAAAATTTGGCTTTTGAGTACTTGATTAGAAATATAAAACAATGCATTTTTTTGAAAAAAAAACGTACAGATGTGTTCAATAGACTCACAGGAATTGTGTAAAGTTGCCCAAATAGTGCAAGGAATAGCAATGCATGTCCCCTTTAAATTGTATCTGAATCGGGAGATGATATTCTCTCTGTCACAATGGAAATTGTATTTCTCCGTCGCACAAAAGCTAGCTGACAGTCGCATTGAATAATCGACTCCAGTACGCGCTCCGAAAGTCTGTAAACTTGCGCATAACGGAGTATAGAGAGAAGGCTCTATAGCAGAGGTCCCCAACCATCGGGTCGCGGACCGGTACCTGGCCGTGGATCATTTGGTACCGGGCCGCAAAGAAAGAATAAAGTTGTTTAAAAGGAAATGTATTTTATTTTCATCAGTCTTCCGTGTACTTTACTTTGAAAAATGGTCACTTCCTGGGCGGCTAGGTGGTGCAGTGGTCAAGGCGCTCACCACCAATGCAGGAGACGCTGAGTTCGAGCCCAGCTCTCCGCATTGCTATCAGCTTGGCTGGTCGTTCATACTAATACAATTGGCAGTATTAGGGGGTGGGAAGCTGATGGGTGGGGATCGGACGTTGTGGACAGCGACTCCTACAGGTCGGTTGGTGCGCCTGCGCAGCAGAATCAGGAAGCGACAGGGGCGGCGTGTCCCTCCCACGCAGACCCCTGATGCTGAGAGATCGCGCTGTGCAGGTGAAAAGATGCGACTGCTGCTTCCGGAGTACCGGAGGGGACACGTGATGTAAGGCTTAGTCCACATTGCAGCCGGCTTGTGGGAGGCATGGCCTAACAGCGTTCGAGACAGGGGAGGGTAGAATTGGACGATCCGAAATTGGGATGGGAGAAAAATAGAAAAATGTGAGAAAAAGTAGATAAAAAAAAATTTAAATTGTCACTTCCTCCCTCCCTCGCCTGAGTCGCCTCACTCTTTTTCGTAAAATAAGTCTCTGCCATAATGCTCCCCTTGGCGTAATTCACTGAGAGTGAGACATGATTATAATCAGGTTTTATGCACCTGAGTCTCCTGAACACATAGAGACAGGATACATACGCTGAGCTATGGTAACTTTCACGCACTGTAAGTCTATTTTATGTCACCACTAGGCCAATGAGAATGCTTCTTCAGAAATAGCGGCAGAATACACAAGACCAAATAAGAAATAGGTATCGGTCACATAGTTAGGATTGGATTACAGCTGAGCTCAACACAGACTCTTGTCTCCATTGTATAGGTCCACAAGAATGTATGACATTCCCTGCATGAACACACATCAGAATACAGGGCCAACACAGTAAATAACAGTTGATTGTACACACTTGTTTAAGTCATTTACAATATGGAATATAGATAGATATAGATATGGTAGAATTTATAGATATGGTAGATTATAGATACTGTAGATACTTGTATGGACTATTTATTGGGGGTGACAGTGGCTCAGGAGGTAGAGCAGTCGTCTGGCAATCTGGAGGTTCCCGGTTCGATTCCCGCTCCTTCTGGGCAGCGTGTCAATGTGTCCTTGAGCGAGACACTTAACCCCTAATTGCTCCCGATGAGCAGGTTGGCACCTTGCATGATTGCCTCCACCGTGAATGGGTCAAATGTGAGTAACAAATTGTAAATCGCTATATATAAAAAAGCAGCCATTTACCATTTATATTCGTTTCAAGTTTCTTTATTATTTGTCATACAGAAATACAGAATACTTTGCATGAAATGTTTCTTTCTGTTTCGCTCCTGAGCGTGTGCTAGATAATAATAAGATAGTATAAATAAGTATAATAAGTCAAAAATAGAAAGTCAAGAAGTCAAGTAAACACAAGTGTAAACAACAATTGTTCAGTATACCTCTATATACAGTATGTACATCTGGTACAAAAATGGTGAGGTATAGCTTAGCTTGTGGTGCCACCGTTGTGGTGGTGAGGTGCAATAAGGAATAAGGAATGAGAGATGTGCAGTTCCCTTACCAATAATATAAATATAAAGTGTAAAGTGTAAAGTGTGATAAAGTGGGTGCTACAGTGTGTTGTTTATTTAAAGTGAGTGTGTGTCTGCTGTGGGTGTGTTGCTGGCCTGTTATTGTTCATTGTTCAATCATTGTTCATTGAGAAATCATTGTTCATTGAGCATCCTGATGGCCTGGGGATAGAAGCTCCTTCTGAGTCTCTCTGTGCTTGCCATGAGACTCCGGTCTCTGTGCTTGCCTGACCGCAGCAGTTCAAAGAGGCAGTTGTTTGGGTGGCTGGAGTCTTTGATTATTCTCTTAGCCTTGCCCATGCACCGCTTGTTGTAAATGCCTTGGAGAGTGGGAAGCCCCCCTCCAATTGTGCGTTCGGCTGAACGGGCCACTCTCTGTAGTCTGCTGCGGTCTTGTGCGGTGCTATTCCCAAACCAGGAGGTGATATTGCCAGTCAGGATGCTCTCTATTGTGCATGAGTAGAAGTTCTTGAGGATCTTCTGACTCAAGTTGAACTTCCTTAAGCACCTAAAGAAGTAGAGGCGTTGTCGTGCCTTCTTGATAACACTGTCAATGTGTGTGGTCCATGTCAAGTCCTCGGATATGTGGACTCAGAGGTACTTAAAACTGTTCACTCTCTCAACCGGTGCCCCATCGATGCTGAGGGGGCTGTAGTCCCTGACCCCGACCTCCTAAAGTCCACAATCATCTCCTTTGTTTTGCTGACGTTCAGCAAGAGGCAGTTCTCTTGACACCATCCCGCTAGAACTAACCTCCTCCAGGTAGGCCCTCTCGTCGTTTGCAGAGATCAGGCCCACCACTACTGTGTCGTCAGCAAATTTGATGATTGTGTTGTTGTTCCGCTGTGCCACACAGTCATGTGTGTACAGGGAGCAGAGTAGGGGACTCAGGACACAGCCCTGGGGGGCCCCTATGTTGAGAGTGATGGATGATGAGGTGCAGTTGCCTGCTCTCACCACCTGGGGTCTGCCCGTCAGGAAGTCCAAGACCCACTGGCAGAGGTCATAGTTCAAGGCCAGGTCCCTGAGCTTGGCTATGAGTTTGGAGGGGACTATGGTATTGAATGCTGAGCTGTAGTCGATGAATAGCATTCTCACATAGTTCCCCTGCCTCTTGTCCAGGTGTGATGCTGCTGTGTGCAGCACATGGGCTATATCGTCCTCCGTGGACCTGTTGGGGCGGTATGCAAATTGCAGGGGGTCCAGGTTGATGGGGAGGGAGGAGCAGATGTAGTCCTGCTCCTCCCTCCCCATCTCTTAGAGCGTTGGCGTGGTAGGAACAAACGATCCTCAAGTCCATGGCATCCAATGAGTTAAAAGAACAACCAACAGCCCCTTTGAGGCTCTGTAGCTCAAAAAGGGCTATTGTGTTATCAACTTTGTTAAATAAGACATACTGTAGATTGAAAAGTATCTGCCCGATTTGTACAAGTGATGGCTTATTTTGTAGGTAAGAAATTGTACTTTGATATAATGTAAAAAAAAAAAAAAAAAAAAAAAGGGTTCACACCACCTAACAACATCACATATAAGAAGGGGTGTCAGGATTGGACTCTCCCTCCCTAGGCTGTGTGTGTGTCTCTCTCTCACCCTCTCTCTCTCTCCCACTAATGGCAGGATGGGGCGCAGGTGTGCTGTTGGGTCAGGCTCCCAGCTGTTAATCATCTCTTGAATTCCTCTGCAATAAAGCTCCAGTCCAGTCACTTGGGTGCTTATCTCTGTCTCAGTGAGCAGCATTTCAGTCCTGTCTGTATTACATTTTCATGTTTCAAGTTTGCTTTTATTTGTCACGTATAAAGGACATGTACATTACAGTGAAATTCTTGGTTCTGTATGAGCCACTGAGAATGTGCTTCATACAGTAAAAAAGTAAGTAAAAGAGGAATAACACTATACAATATACAATACAATATACAAACTAAAGTACAACCTAAGTACAATGAAGTAAAAATGCAGATAATGAGGTACAAAATGCAGACAATGTGGTACAAAAACCTTTTTTTCTTTAAGGCAAGGTGCAAAATGCAAATGAGGTATTGATGTAGTGAAAATCTCTCACTACATCATATTTATTTATTTATTAAAGTGTCTAAAGTGAGTGTCAAGGTGAGTGTTTGTTTAAAGTGAGTGTGTGCATGTGGATGTGTGTGCAATGAGTGTAGATGGATGGGTTGATGATGTTACATAGAGTCATTGAGCATCCTGACGGCCTGGGGATAGAAGCTGTGTACTTGTTCTGTTGTGTTTTTGTATGTGTCCTTTATTTATTAAATTTTTTTGTTGTTGTTGTGTGTCATGTGTTCTGATTCTGAATACATTGCACAAAATGTGGGACCCTCTCGAAAACGAGATACTGTATCTCAATGTGGTTTTCCCAATAAAATAATTTCAATATAAGCTCCTTCTGAGTCTCTCTGTACAATTATTGAATAACTGATATTTGGTTGTTATATTATCGATATTCGATAACCGATATTTGGGTATACTATTCTATATATATGTAGTGTTGCCAGACATCCTGCTGTGCAGGTACTTTACTGTATCTTTTCAATTTTGTATCTCCTCTGTTTAGAGTCAGTTGTGTTGTGTCATGTCTGTATGTATGAATGAATGAATGAATGAATGAATGTATGAATGAATGAATGAATGAATGAATGAATGAATGAATGAATGAATGAATGAATGAATGAATGAATGAATGAATGAAAACTTTATTTAACAGATTGCAGAATGGGTACAATACAGTACGGTTGCTCAATACACACAATTGTTAAGGGGATGCAGACCATAGAAAGACGTTTGTCTTGTTTACATCAGGGTAGGGCTGGGCGATATAACGATAACGATAAATATCGCGATATATTTTAATAATCTATATCGAATATCAAAATAAAAAAAATCGAAAAATCGTTTTTTTTTTTTTTTTGTGACCTGCAACAGGGCAGTTTTAAAACCAGAGACAGTGGACAGACTTGTCTTTCTTGCCTGCAACTTAAAATAATGGCTTTGCTTGTCCAAATGACAATACTGACCAAATTGAGATTTATTTTTCTCTTTATTTATTTTGTTTGCTTTCTAATTTAAAATACAGTTTGAAACCGTCTGTACACAGTAGGCTATGTGTGCTAGCAGAGCTAGACTCCAGCCACGAGTCACGGTGCACATGTGCGGTGGTTTGTCCACCAAAAAAGCGCCAAAAGATCGAAAATAAACTAGCAGAGCCAGAACTGTTCAACTCCCCTGGAGCCACAGCCAGCAGAGAAGCCGGTTTACTTTCGCTTTTAAACCAGCTGCAGCCTGAGAACTGGAGTGTGAGGGGATGTAACACTAAAGATGGCGGCAACGACAAAGAATTGCTGCAAAATAAACATACATCTGTTTAAAAAAAATTATAATAATAATAACAATTTCGATAATTATGGATATCGAGAAATATGATAACATTATCATATCGTTATTGCGATATGATTTTTTTCCATATCGCCCAGCCCTACATCAGGGTCCCCCATTTTCAATTCATAGTGCATGTGTCTGTGGCTGTAGTGTGGGTGTATACCCAAGACAAATTTCCCAGCTGATGGGACAATAAAGTCACTCTTGTCTCTTGACTTGTACTGGCCATGAGACTCCTATATTCACTGACGTTCTGCATTGCCATTGCCTTTTGTGTTTGTGCTCTTCCCCGCTCCACAGTAGCCTTAACAGGACTATTGGGTTGTGCTAACACTCCAGCTTGCTAGATCGACAATATCATATCACAATATCTGTACACATTTTCACAATTCACAATACACATCACATTTGTTGGTATGTAATGGACAGTACAAACAACCAGTAACAACACAGAGATACATGAGAGCGGCACATCACAGTAACTCTCACATCCGTCTACTCTTGGTGGGAAACACAAACACTGTATGAAAACTGTTGGTACTGCAGAACACTTACGTTGTTTGAAAGGTTTAGTTAGTGCATCGTGTTACAGTCAAGCAATCACTTTCCAACACTGGCCACAGCACTGTGAGAAGTTATATTTGATCCAATGCAATATAAAAGGGCAGTGCAAATACAAAATAACCTTTGCCATGGACTGTGCTAAATCAAAATGAATAACTTTGGTTAGGGAAGGAAGGGGTTAATTATATTACTTTGTTTCTCTGATGTCTTGTCTGTATGTATGTCTATGCTGTAACATGGTTATCTTGTGATTTCTTTTATGGAACACATTATTATGTGTTCTGACACAAAACAAATGTATGTACCAAGAGACAATGAAGAATTATCTTATCTTATCTTATCTTATCTTATCTTATCTTATCTTATCTTGTCCGTTTTCAGGCACGCCTGTTTCCCGAGTCGGCTGCAGGATATTTCCTCATTTCCCTACCTGGATATTTATTATTATGCTTATGAATCTCTGGGTGACCTACAACTAAGAGGTAATGACTATTTCTGGGCAATAATGAAAAGCCCTTCAAGTAAAAAGCTTTTAAACACAAGTACAGGTATCATTATCAGGAGTGTCAGGGTAGCTATGGAGAACGCATGGTCTTAAACTCTGCAACAGAGGGGCTAAATATCAATCTTCCATGAGCTAGGGGCATCATAGTGAAATGCAGATTTACCCTGTTCGGAGCAAACTCAGAGGACCCAAAGGACCAGCAAATTAGGCAGTGTTGTAGTACTCAAGTCCTGGACTAATTTTAAGGACTCGTGACTCAATTTGGACTTGAGCACTGATGACTCTGACTTGGACTCGAGCATTGACTGCATTCGGACTCGGAAGGTGCAGACGAAGACTCTGACTTGTTAATTGATAAATACAGTTATTTATTTTTTATATTTTTTGTAATAGGCCCTAATCATTTGGCATAATATATTGTGTCACAAAGTAAATAAACTCCCTTTGAAATGGTGACCGCTGTTTCATTTATGTTTAATGTAGACCTTTTTTTATTTGTATGTCAGCTCTTTGACTGCCAGAGTGGACTCAGCCTTGATGACTTGGACTCGGACTCGGACTAGGGTAATGGGGACTCGACTCAGACTCGACTCAGGCTCTTCTTTGGTGACTCAGACTTGGATTCGGACTCGAACACTGGGGACTCGAGACTCGACTCGGACTCGAGATTTAGTGACTCGACTACAACACTGGTAATAGGAAATACACTTTCCTATTTGGGAATTAAATTTACGAATGTTAATGTTAATGCTGCAGTAAAAAACTGAAGATTTACAAACATCAACATAAATACAGAAAACACTCATCACAGACAAGCTGGATGTCCAATTACTTAAACATGTTCTTTACAAACATAGCCACAACACTGGTTAATAAACTACCCTCCCACTCTGGGCATTTTGGGGTAGAACACATCCAAGCCTTCTACAAAAACCTAGGGGTTCGCAAAGACAACTTCAAACTCGAAATAGTAACAACTGATGAGGTGTTCAAAAAACTGAGCGCCCTCCAACCTAACAAGGCCACTGGCCATGACAATATCCCCTCCAAATTCCTCAGAGACTCAGCAGCCACCATCAAAAAATTGTCTACGAACAGGTCGAAAAGTACCTTGCGGAAAAAAACATAATCTACGAATTCCAATCCAGCTTCAGAACATCCCATTCCACTGACACATGCCTTCTTTATTTTAACAACCACATGGACGTGGGCAAATACTGCGACATGGTCATGCTGGACCTCCAAAAGGCTTTCGACACTGTCAATCACTCCATTCTGATTGATAAGTTAAAAGCAATTGGTTTTGATAGTTCATCAGTGAGCTGGATGCAATCCTACCTGGAGGAGAGAGAACAGATGGTGGAGGTGAACGGTGCCCCCCCCCCCCCTCCCAGTGAGTTGTGGTGTTCCACAAGGAAGCATACTAGGACCTTTACTGTTCATAATTTATGCAAATGACATGTCATCAGCTTGTGACTGCAACTTGTTCCTGTTCGCGGACAACTCAGCCCTGCTGGTCTCTGACAGGGACAAAGTTGAAAAAGCCCTCAGCTCTCAACTCAGCAGAATCTGCACCTGGCTCGCTGATAACAAACTATCATTACACCTGGGTAAAACAGAGTCCATTCTCTTTGGATCAAATAGAAAACTCAGCAAGGCCAACGGCTTCTCTGTTACAGTGGGTGACAATATTGTCACAAGGAAAGATGAAATTACCTACCTGGGTTCCATCCTAGAGGCAAATCTTTCCTGTGACAAAATGGCAACCAATGTAATCAAAAAAGTCAACCAATGAACAAGATTCTTGTACCGGATCTCCTCTCTGGTAAACAAGAATACCTTGAAGACTATAACAGGAGCACTCATTCAAGGGTACTACGACTATGCTTTCACCTCATGGTACCAAAGCACCTCAAAGGCCCTAAAAACAAGGCTACAAACATCACAAAACAAACTGGTCAGACTACTGCTTGGCCTTACTCCTAAAACCCACCTTACCCCTACCCATTTTGACAACCTAGGATGGCTTAGAGTAGACGACAGAGTACATCAACTTGCAATGGGCCTGTTCTACAAGATACACTACACCACTAAGATACCCATGTACATGTCAAAATACTTCCCAAAGGTCAGTGAATTCCACGACCACAACACCAGAGGGAGTTCCACAAATCATGCTCAACCCAGATTCGGCTCAAACAAGGGACTAAACACATTTCGCAATTATGCCACAATAATGTGGAACGCCCTACCCACAGCCGTAAAATATTGTGAATCCCTACCCTCCTTCAAAACCGCTCTCAAAGATCACCTACGGGTGGCTGCAATTAGAAACTGGCCCCGGTAAATGTCCAAATCCACACTCACCCATCCCCCTCCAATGTACAGGTTCTTTCCCTTCGGATGTATATATTTTTCTTATGATCTCTTTTTTTTTTTTTTTTTTTTTTTACACAGTACTGTATATTTGTATGTCATAAATGTCCTGATGAATTGAAAATGGAGGACCCTGCTGTAAACAAGATGAAAGTCTTTCTCTGGTCTGCATCCTCGTAGCAGTTGTTTGTATTGAGCCGTAATAGTAGGGATGTTCGATATTGGCTTTTTTATCGATACCGATATACCGATATTGTCCAACTCTTAATTTCCAATACCGATATCAACCGATACCGATATATGCAGGGTTTCCCCCGCCAAAAAACTGAATCATTTCAGGTAATTAACATTACATATCTCTTGTCGTGTAAATAACACAACATTATGCATACTTTGACAATAAATAAAATAATAATTTGTTCTTACTTGCTTGCCTGGGTAAATAAAGATTAAATAAATGTACAAAAAATAATAATAATTAAAAAAAAAAAAAAAAAATTGAAAACCGATAGAGATATTTTCCGATATCACATTTTTATGCCAATATCGGCCGATAATATCGGACATCCCTAGCCGTAATGTATTGTTTGTATCCATTCTGCAATCTGTTAATAAAGTTTTCAATCAATCAAGTCAAGTTTGGAATGATTGTCATATATCACCGGCCCTAGTCTACGGGCATGAAGAACACCCTCCCCTCTCTCCACCACTACCGACGACGTGTCCCTGAGCAAGGTCACCTCCGACTGCTCCGGTGGAGCTGCTCAGTAGCATACAATAGAAGATTGCGGTGTCACTGTTCAGCTCCTATAGGTATGAATGTGTGTGATTGTGTGAGAGTGAAGAGGGAAGGCGCTGAAAGGTGCGCTGCTCAGTGATCCTGCCTGTAGCCCTGGATGAATACATTTACATTTAGTTATCAAGCTGAGCAAAGGAACAAAGAGCCAGCGAGGAGAGGAGAGGAGAGGAGAAGAGAGGAGAGGAGAGGAGAGGAGAGGAGAGGAGAGGAGAGGAGAGGAGAGGAGAGGAGAGGAGAGGAGAGGAGAGGAGAGGAGAGGAGAGGAGAGGAGAGGAGAGACAAGAGAGGAGAGACAAGAGAGGAGAGGAGAGGAGAGGAGAGGAGAGGAGAGGAGAGGAGAGGAGAGGAGAGGAGAGGAGAGGAGAGGAGAGGAGAGACAAGAGAGGAGAGGAGAGGAGAGGAGAGGAGAGGAGAGGAGAGGAGAGGAGAGACAAGAGAGGAGAGGAGAGGAGAGGAGAGGAGAGGAGAGAAGAGGAGAGGAGAGGAGAGGAGAGGAGAGGAGAGGAGAGGAGAGGAGAGACAAGAGAGGAGAGGAGAGGAGAGGCAAGAGAGGAGAGGAGAGGAGAGGAGAGGCAAGAGAGGAGAGGAGAGGAGAGGAGAGGAGAGACAAGAAAGGAGAGACAAGAGAGGAGAGACAAGAGAGGAGAGGAGAGGAGCGGAGAGGAGAGGAGAGGAGCGGAGAGGAGAGGAGAGGAGAGGAGAGACAAGAGAGGAGAGGAGAGGAGAGGAGAGGAGAGGAGAGGAGAGGAGAGGAGAGGAGAGGAGAGGAGAGGAGAGGAGAGGAGAGGAGAGGAGAGGCAGGACATAAGAGAAAATAAAGGAAAAGAAAAGAAAAAAAGGGGGCAAGAAGCAAAAGAAAGTGACCTGAAAAAGACACCTAGAAACTGACTGAACCCCAAAGACACCTGCAAACAACCTATGAAATCACAGAATCCTGATTTAAAAACGGAATCATCATCATCATTTATTTATTTGTACATGGAATTACCACAGTCCAACAGTACATATTAATATAATTCACCAAATTCCATGGGCGAAAGAAGAATTCTTATATATACCTGCCCCTACACACATACAACACACCGATAGACTTATTGCGTAAAACCAAACAGAATATACCCATCCCGCAAAAATGGAAACATCAACACAACCAAATTAAATCAACATAAATAAACCCATCCTGTGCATCTATCAGTCAAACTACATATTTAGGTTAATTCATTTATACACACACACACACACACACACACACACACACACACACACACACACACACACACACACACACACACACACACACACACACACACACACACACACACACACACACACACACACACACACACACCTGTCTGTAAGCAGAAACTTAAAAATGTAAGCTGCAGAGTTCTGAAGAGTCTGGTTGAAGAGGAGGTGTAGCATAGGAGAGACTGGGTGAGAGAGACAGAGGGATGGAGGGGGTGTAGAAGAGTGATGACAGAGGAAAAAGGCTTGTATTAGTGCTGAAGTCTATCACAGTTAATTGGCCTATTTGTGTCTTCCTCTAAATGAGCACTCTGTTGAAATAGACCAGCTGTTTACCTGGATCCATCCATTAAAAACACACAACACACTAATTAACACACACACAAACACACACATAAACAAACACACATAGGAACACACACGCGTACACACATGTACACACACATACACAGAGATTGGTGCTGGATAAACCTTTAATGTAGGCGTTTAGGCCACTGTCTGGTTGAGTTTTTTTTTCTTTTTTTTTTAATCTTTTTCCCCTTCCTTTTTCCTCAGATTTTCTCCCATCCCAATGTTAGTCGTTATGCCAATTCCCAATCCCCTTCCTGGTCGCTGCGCACTTACCCACCACAGTCGGTCTGGGAGAGTGGAGGCTATCACGTGCTTCCTCCGACACACGTCTAGCCAATCAACCGCTTCTTTTCACTTGGCAGCGCGGACTCTCACTGAGAGGGTGTAACGTGTGGAAGGATCACACTACCCCCCTTAGATCCGATCCGCGCTGAGCAGGCCCCCCGACCGAACTGTAGGAGTCGCTGTTTACAACGACCCGGACCCACCCCTCCAGCTTTTCCCACCCTCTAATACTGCCAATTGTATTAGTGTGAACGGCCAGCCAAGCTGGTGACAACGCCGGAGCTGTGAGCTGGATTCGAACAGGCGAATCCAGCGTCTCCGGGGTTTGGTGACGAACGCAATCTCCGCTACGCCACCTGACCGCTGTCTGGTTGAGTTTTAATAATAAACGGTTTTCGGTTTGTCTCCAGTAGAATATTTCTCATGATCAATATTTCAGTGATCAAATGACAGCTTCTCCTTAGAAGAGAAAAAAAAAGATGGCAAGCCACAGTGCACGTGAGTTGGTCCCTAACAAGTATATAACAGCTGCAAGTTGGTCGCTAAAAAGTACACAACTGCTGAAAGTTGGTCCCTAAAAAGTACACAATTGCTGCAAGTTGGTCCCTAAAAAGTCGAATAACAAGGGAGAGCCAGCAAATCCGTTTGTTGGACAGAGCTGATGATGTCAGACAGATTTGTGTCCATTTTGACAGACAGAAAAGTTCAGAGAGGGTGAACTTTTGGAAGTGACGGATGAGCTACCATCCACAAACACACACACACACACAGATATGCATAAAACACACACACAGACACACATATGCATAAAGCACACAAAACACACACACACACACACACACACACACACACACACACACACACACACACACACACACACACACACACACACACACACACACACACACACACACAAACACACAAGCACTGAACAACACGATTGTAACCAGATACTGTCAGATATAGTCCCTGATGACATATTTCAATTACCTTTCATTACAAAAATCAATTTTCTGCCTGAATAACTCCTTTTTCTCTCGGCCTTCTGACGCATAATTGTTTCGTGTTGCGTGTCAAGCCTTGTCGAAGGCGGCCACTGTAGTGAGGTGGCAGTGCCATCCAGAACACCGGCCCCTTGTAACACATCCCCTGAGAGCAAAATGCAAGATGCTCCTTTTCATGATCCATGCTCGCCCAAAGCACAGTGCCGGCTCTCACTGAGGTGGAGGTTTGAGGAGGGAGGTGCAACTTTGAGCATAGGGAGGTGTAGGGGTTACGTCATTGCTGTTTCCCGCGCGGTCCACCCCTCTTGAAATCGCCATGTATTTCCAATGGACCCATTTCTAAATCGTCTCATTTAAAACAAATAAAGCATGAACATTGACATGGTGTACCTTTCTGTGTGTATTGATCCACAATCTATAGCTTAACGTGAAATAAATTCTCAATTAATCGTAAAGGTAGCAAAATAACAACCTTTGTGTTTTCGTTCACTGAGGAACTACACTTCTCTCTGGCGCTACTGACAGCACTGAACGACAGGCGTTCTACTGGTTTGTTTTAACAACAAATTAAAAACCTTATAACTTTATTGCAACCAAAAATGCTTGGCACGAGTGGTGTTGGCAAAATCGGTGGAATAAAGAATAAAGAATAAAAAGAGTATAGATAACTACAGTGTGGGTGGCAACCTGGCTTCGCCAGGTCACCCACACTAATAATAATAATAATAATAATAATAATAATAATAATAATAATAATAATAATAATAATAATAATAATAATAATAATAATAATATTTAATAATAATACATTAGATTTATAGTGCACTCTATATTTGGAAACCAAATCTCAGAGTGCTACAGAGTAAAAACAGACTTTAAAAACATAGGCAATTAAAAAACAAGACATAAAAGCATAAAAAAAGGGATAAAACACACAAGGCATGTATAAAAAGGTTAAAACTAAGGGAAGGCTTTCGTGAAGAGGTATGTTTTAAGTCCTCTTTTAAAGGAAGTCTGTGGTGCTCTGAGGTGGTCAGGGAGGGCATTCCATAGGCGAGGATCAGCTGAGCAGAAGGCCTGGTCGCCTACAGCGGAGCTTGGTCCTGGGGAAAAGGAGGCGATTTGTGTTGGCGGAGCGAAGGTTACGGGTGGAGGGTTCTGGGGTGAGGAGATCTTTGAGGTAGGGGGGGGGGGGGGGGGCATTTCCGTGGATGCATTGATGGGTGAGAAGGGATATTTTGTATTCAGTCTGGGTGGTGATGGGGAGCCAGTGAAGTGAGTGGAGGATGGGTGTGATATCCACAGTCACGATGGACTGTGTTGTGAAGTGACTGTGGCAGTAAGTGGTACTGCGAGTTAAACTCACGCCCTCTTAAAAGACACATAGACACATTACCAAGCAGTGAATTCACCTCTTGGTATAGCGGTCTTTGCTGTCGCCCGCAGTGCGGCCGACCCGGGTTCGAAACTCCCTCGGGGCATCGCAGAGGAGTCACATACGATCGGTCACACTGGTGCCGTAGGACCCGGATGTCCTGAGGTGGCGTGAGTTTGGGGGTGAGTGTACTGTAACCAGTGATGGGTATCGTTAGGATTTTATCGATACTACTACTCTTATTGATTACTGCTTAACGGTTTGGTACTTTATCGATACTCTTATCGGTTCTTTTTGCTTATTATTTTGCAAGAAAAAAAGACAATTAATTAAGAACAGAATCGACATTGCTTTATTATTTATACAACTTTAATACTTTATAAATAAGTATTATAAATATAATTTCTTCAGCAACAGCAGCAGCAATGTTCTTTTATATAACTTTATAAATAAATATAATAAATGAATATAATTTCTTCAACAGCAGCAACAATGTTTTAAATGTGTCTGACTCTGAATTATAGACTTTTTATAATAAACAACAAATGCAAAAGGCTAACAGAAGTTCAAACACAAGATTAAAGAACCTAGAAAATTATCCTAACAGTTCTTATGCAGAAAAAACAACATATCTGCCTTCTTTAGAACGCTTCGCTCTATCCGCCATCACGACTCAGTGCATGCAGACTCAGAGGCAGAGCTGTCTGTGTGCAGCGCGCTTCAGCACGGGGACAGCACTTTCATTAAGAAGTACCTGTATGTGTAGCGACTCGCGAGGAGTGTGTAATAATGACTCGCTGCGGCTCGCTTCTCGTGCAGAGACAGAGAGGAGAGATCGTTCACAACTTTTAAATAATAATTTCTCTAGAGTATCGATAGCAGTACCGATGACGTCAGAGCTTATAAATACTCCGGTATTTTCTAATATAGTACCGGTTCCCATTTAGAACCGGGGTCCGGGGGTCATCCCTAACTGTAACGGACATCCGTGAGTACAGATACAGCCATTAGTTATCTGTCGACCGGCGTTTGGGCACCGTATGCGCTGGGTTAACGGTAACGGTGAGGTAACAGTGACCAGTAGGGGGCACTCCAGTTACAACAGTAATTCAGCTTGATTACAGCTGGTGACTTCATTCATAGGAGGCGCACCACTAGACCCCAAATGACAACACGCCATGTCACTATGTCTACAGACTGTATGAATTAATGTTGCTGAATTAAAGAATTTATAATTAAAACCTGATTTTCTAAATCAATCTAACTTTAACTGATGACAAAAACTTTGACATAAAATGTAACTAGACTAATTGACTCTGTCAAGTTTTCCCTGGTTAAAAAAACACTTCCACTATTAACACTTTGATCGCCATGGTTAAATTAATAATTTACCATTCCTCGCCAGCTCTATTTGTCTATGGAGAAGTTCCCCTACTTTGCAGGGCTATAACTTTTTAAATTGTATTGCTAAATTGACATTATTATGGCCCATTCAATGTCCTATATCTATTGTTCAGGGTGTAGCAATGTTATACTTTTTCATTCACATATTCATACTAAAATACGGTCTAAAGTATAAGTATGTTTTTATCGTTTTCTGCAGCTTTCTCCAGAACTTGATTTATAGCCCCAAATGCATTATATTGATGATGAAATACAGTTTGATAGCGATTGGTGCCAGATAAAAAATGTCAACTGCACGTAGTTCTAGAAGTTACTACATATGATCTGATGTTGACCGGATGGGCGGGGGGTCGTTTATAATTCCGTGGGCAACGTTATATCATTCATCTAGTGTGGGTGATATGATCATTAGAGCAGTTAGTATAGAGGACATTAGAAATAACGCTGAAACTCACGTGGCTTCCTCGCGCCGTTGGGGGATGAGTGTGAAACAGAATTTTTTCTATTATGGGATGTCAAAATACCCGATCCATTTCCAGGTTGTATAATAGTATATACGTCCAAATCATGTTGTTTATTGAGTTATGGTGAGTGATCGATTATCCAGTGTGTCAAGATGGAGTCCCGGGAGCTATAGCGAGTGGTCGGACCGAATTTGGATGAGCACCAGTTTCCGGTTCCGGTTTGCTGTTTGGGCGATCTGCCGATCGATCACCAGATGGCGCTCTTGAACCGTTAGAGAGTTGAGTGGAGCTCAGCAGTATATCTCAGGTCCCCGGGGGAGAAATATGATTTCGATCACAGATTTTTGAAATATTGATATCAAAGACATGTTACGGCGTCTTCGGCAGAATGAGCATGGCGAGGAAAGACGTCCTACGGCGATTTTGGTGACCATAGTGTTAAACATAGGGCTTCCAGTTAACGTTAGAGCAATTAACGTTAGGTTATGACTATAACCAAGTTCTGTTAACACTTAGTGAACGCTCAGCGTTTCATGCATTCTCTCGCTTCAGCGTATGCACACTGAATAAATTTCAAATGTACCTTTAAATGCCAGCATTCATCTGGCCACACCCCCATCCGCTTACCTATATAAGCAGGGATGGGCCACACACTCATCTCCTTCCCAACAAATTTCATCACAATGAAAAATCAAGGGCCTGCAGCAGCGTCTAGACGCTGAGCGTTCACTAAGTGTTAACAGAACTTGGTTATAGTCATAACCTAACGTTCTGTATCACACTTAGCTCACGCTCAGCGTTTCATGCATAATAGGAGCTGAGCGGGAGCTAGAAGCTCGACAAATGTACCCTGCTGAGGCCCCCCACAACCATCAGACCAGGGAGGGCCGAGCCCCTCAAGCGTGGCTTGACCCCACGACTACACACACGCACAACCCGCATGCCACCCGGGAACGAACGGAGGAAACAACCTCGTTACTGCCCCCAGAATCACGGGGTCAAGGGCAAACCCAACCCGTGGCAAGGCCGTAGCAGCGGAGCGCGAAGGAAAGACCCAGACCCACCAAAGGGACTGGACCCCCTGGAACGGGGGCCCGGAGAAGTCCATGATGCCAGCATCAAGACCCCACCAGGTGGGCACTTAGTGACCCCGCCCCCCACATCGCCAGCGTATTCGGACAAAGGCCCCTCAGCCGAGCGGGCCGTGTCCCCCCAATAGTACACCGCCTGGCACACTGACCCTGCAGAACAGGCAGTCAGCATGGCCGTAAGCACACAAAAAGGTTAACCAACGGAAGCAGGCAGCGCACCGGGGAAAAACCAGGCAACAGGCTGTTAACCCTAGCCTGGAGACTGCGGACGAGACAGGCGCCAGAGGGGACAGCTGAACACAGCCGCCCCGGCGGAAGGGGCGTATGCTGGCGTTGTTGCATGACCAAGCCTCCATTTAAAAACCCCCACCCAGAGGGGTTGAGGCAGAGAAGGCTGACATGATTGGCAGACGTCATGAACGTGCAGGGGCACCCTCAAACCCGGGAGTTGACACTGCTCCAACACACCAGGGAATCAACCACCTTGGTGTTACCCAATGCGGTGGTTGTTCCATAACCCCTCAAGAAAAAACTCCAAAACACACCTGCGGGTATACACCGGCTATACCGCAGTACAAGTGTTTCAGTTTTCAAAAAAGGGTTAACCCAGGCCTACGGGTCGACGAAACATTACTTCGGACCGGGCCCGGCGATACGGGAAGCACAGGGTCACCATAGGAGGTCAAAGACCACCGCAACAGGCCCCTCTTCGCCATGCGTGAGAGAGGAGCGAAAAAGAATGGAGAACCAACCCCAAGCACACCGTACTTGGTATTCCCAGGCGGTCTCCCAACCAAGTACTAACCAGGACCAACCTGTGTAGCGGCCGAGATCTGACGAGATCGAGCGTGTAGAGGTTGGCATGGCCGTAAGCCATTACGACAGTGCTGAGTAAAAAACATACCCAACCAGGGTCTCCATAGTGCTTAACCCTGTGACACCCGGACCAACCTGGCATTTTTCCCCCTGAAAAAAGCCCAAGTCCCTCAGGGTACCAGAACAGCAGATCTGCATCCCCGGCGGGCAACGGGTTCAACTGATCCGGACCAGCGTGACCGGAACCAGTCCCGTGCCCTAACCACGCCGACATGCCCACTCCAGGAGAAGGGGCAGATATGCGTGTTGATCTTAACATGAAAAGAAGGCGCCACCCAGACGTTCAGGCGAACCGCGCCCGGTGGCCCACCCCCAGGGCGTGAGACCCCTCTACATATGTTCAGATCCATTCTGTCATCATCCCCCAGACATGAACGAGAATGCGTCGATAACCAACCCAGGTCGTGGGATGTGGTCGTCGGCAGAGGAAACCTCCATCCCAGTTGCTTTATAAAAACGCTGTTTTAACCTCAAGCAACCAAGGCATGCTAGTCAATCGCCAGTTTACAGCGAGCTAGCACTATACGTGCGTCGGGACACACCCACATCAATGAACAGGCTATTTAGACCTGTCATTGAATCCTCAAGGCGCACAGGGGAACGACAAGAGGGGTGTGACACTTCCTAACTCCAACTCTTTTTTAATAGAAAAGAAGGAAGCACCAACAGCATGTATCCCAGTCTACACAGCCGGGGGTAAAAAATGTTCACATTTTTACATCCCACCACCCTCCCATAGGACGGAGACGGGAATCCCCAGAGAGACTTCCCACGCGAGCTGTACAGATTGAAAAGAATATATTGCACCTTGAGCCATGTAAAAAATTGGGTTAGGGCTCTCCGGGGAAGAGGCACTGAACCCATACACACTCAATAATCGAATTGAATCGAATACATACACAATAGAATAGGACACCTTCTAGAGGGTCCACTCACCTTGACAATCTGAGGAGGAGGCTCTGTACTCTGAAGGAGGCTCCCTCACATGGAGGGAGGAGTCCGAACTCACAGAAGGCCCGAATAGGCGCTTGGTGAGGAGGAGCCTTGACCACCCCCCGTTTTAAACAGATCCATCATATGGACCTGAACAGCACACGGAAGTCCTACCAATAGAGACGCGCACGGTGACGTACTCTATGGCGGGGGAATTTCTGCAGCGCACACGCCCCCCCAATATTCCAGGGCGTGGGACCAGGAAACTCCCTCCCCCCCCCCCCCCCCCCCCCCCCTCACCCTGTAACGTGCCGAACCGCAACGTGACAGGAACCTTGAAGGACAGGTGGGTTTACCCCTGACCAACAGAAAAAAGGACCAGGAAACTCCCTCCCCCCCCCCCCTCACCCTGTAACGTGCCGAACCGCAACGTGACAGGAACCTTGAAGGACAGGTGGGTTTACCCCTGACCAACAGAAAAAAGGGGGAGGAAAGGTTACCAGTTCAACCCTGTACGACCCCACACCCATGATACGATGTAATGACAAAAAGAGAATATGACACAGTCATAGTCAGCTCTATGAAGCGTCTGACAGCTTCACACAGCGCATGAGCTAACCTGCTATCTGATTTTTACTAAGGAAAAAACACAGAATAGAGAGGGCTCTTCAAGAACCCCGGTACCAAACTTACACATGTGCTTCTGTGGCCAATCCAACCTAGTTGTAGGTCACATGACACACACAACCCATCATCCCTACAAAAAATGGCAAAAACACTCTACAGAGGAACGCCGTTTTTCATAATGAGAGAATACATAATTCTCGATTAGTATCGGCCACAGGCCTTGCTAAGCACACACGACAGCGACCAAACAATCTTTTCTTTTAAGAAAATAAAGTTCCTCCAGCAGCTTAGCACAACCTCAGCAATCCAGCTAAGGGTTTACATCGCATCCCTACCACACAGTGACAATTGTAGTGTAACAACATGTCTGAGAGGAGGATGAAGTCCCCAGGGACACCGGGGGGAAAAAACACAGTCCTCCTACTTTACCCTTAATACGGCCAGTTAAACAGGTAAACCTGTTAATGTGTGAACACACTGTTCATTGTCATCACAGGCTGAGAAAAGAATATTCTTTACTCATTTGTCACTAAGCATAGCTTCATAGGTTAGTCACCCCTTAGTTGTGAGTACACGGTACATATAAAACACACATGATGTTTCTCACACAACAACCAAATCATTTTCACATCCGATTTGCACGGAGAAGCTATTTACCAGTGACAAGACAATTCACACATAACTCGCATCGTATCCTAAAATGTAGTGCAGCAACACACGTTTTTGGAAAACATCGTTATTTACAAAACATGTAGAAGGTAAAGCCAGAAGACGTGTATAAGGTCTGGCCAAACCTTTGTCCTACCCGGAGCACAGATCAGCGAAGTGCAGTCCCAAGGCCACGTAGAAAACACAGCCATCCTGTGTTGATCGATCCGGGCAGCGTCGCCGCTCCAACCCGCCGCTACGGCCTTGTTGACGCAGACGCCGGTCCTGGCTCAGGGTAGGGTTCGACGAACATCCTCTGTCAAAGACGATGTCGTAGTCAAGAGTGTTTAAACATGTTATAATCAAAGCACGTACAACAGAGTAGCATTAAGCTAACGGCCGCTCCAACCGTCGGTCGCTACTGCCCTTGCTCGCGAGACGCCGAGCGAACGGCGCACGCGACCAGAGGGGAGCTCACAGCGCCGCGCGAGGAGCCGAAGCTACCGCGCGCTGGGCCTTGGCCGATAGCAGCAAGCTAACGTTCCCTAGTGATCACAGTAGGCTAGCTCCGCAGCTAACAGCTGCGCCGCAGCTAACAGCTGACCAAAGGCTAACAGTAGCCTATGTAGGCCACACAGTGAGCACCCTGAAACTTGTACACAATGATATAACACTCACCCAGACATGCCGCCGTTCTGAAACCCTCCTCACTTTTTAAGAGAAAAGAGAAACAAGATGTCCACACAGCTTTACAACGGTGATTTTATCAACATCCGGCGGAGCCGGCACAGTACCAACTGGTCTGTGTAGCCGACTTGAACGTAGATCTTCCACTATCGAACATCTACGCCCATATCTCCTCGTGAAGGAATACTCTCATTTGGATATGAAAGACGGGGCTTAACACGGGACAGAAGAGATAGCCAGTCGTCCAGAAAACACAGGGATCACCAGTGTTTAATGGTCGCGGCCCACTTTAGTTAAAACTAAAATGGCTTCAGACCAAGGTCTTCTGTCGCCTAAGAAGCTAAACAAAGGACCCTAGCCTGGGCCCGGTTTTCATAAACATTGTCAATTAGTCCCCATAGCACTAACAGACAAGTGGAGCCTGCCAGCAAAACACTACTCACCCAACCTGGAACGCACCGCTTCTCACAACAGCGGCGCGCCACTACAGTCCAGCTGCACCGCCGGAGGGTTTCACTCCGTCCAGCCGCATCAAAGAAGACTGTAGCTGGGAGGTATGTAGCGGCGTGAACCCCCAATACGAAACCGGTGGAGTTTGTGGAATGATCACCATCTTCCAGACACTCCAGTACGAAGACAATATCGCCGTATTTTCTCGTTTTAAAATAGTGAGAAAATAAAGATATGATGTCAACGTATTCTCCTTATTCTTCCTTTCCTTAGAGTAATATTTTTCTCCACGTCAAGTGGGCATATGAGCAACACGTTGCTTGTGATGAAATTTGCGAAGGAGATGAGTGTGTGGCCCATCCCTGCTTATATAGGTAAGCGGATGGGGGTGTGGCCAGATGAATGCTGGCATTTAAAGGTACATTTGAAATGTATTCAGTGTGCATACGCTGAAGCGAGAGAATGCATGAAACGCTGAGCGTGAGCTAAGTGTGATACAGAACGTTAGATATTTTCACGATAACGCCAGTTGGTTGAGTTAATTTATTATGTGCGACCACCGCAGAGCACATTCCCAGTACAAGCCATGCTCTTCCTCACACCAGCACATTCCCAATTAATGTTAAGGTGCAGAATAAATGTATAACTGTATAACTGGCTTCCTGTAACATTTAGAATTGACTTTAAGGTCCTTCTCCTTACATACAAAGCTCTAAATGGACAGGGACCTAGCTACATCGCCAACACTCTAATAAATTACACACCAGCAAGAACACTGCGATCATCAGCTGCTGGACTACTAGAGGCTCCCAGAAGCAGTCAAAAGAGGATCGGTAATGCAGCCTTTATCAACTATGCCCCAAAACTATGGAACAAACTACCCCAAAACATCAGGGAAGCCAACTCGTTAGACATCTTTAAAAGACAGCTTAAAACCTATCTCTTTGCTCAGGCATTTCACTGATAGATATCTGCTACCACCTAGTGGCAAGAGGAAACATCAGGGATATCCTGACACAACTTGTATTTACCTGCACTATTCTTACCCTGCCTACTCTTCAAGTTTCAAGTTTCAAGTTTCTTTAATAGTTGTCATACAGAAGTACAGAATACTTTTATACAAAATGCTTCTTACTGTTACGCTCCAGAGACTGTGCAAGACATGATAAGTATGAAATAACATAACATAGTATAGCATGTAAATTAGAAGTAAAAAAAAAGAAATGAGGTCACAGTGTTCAGTATAGACATATGTACAATGTTCGATGCAGAATAGACGTAACTGAGTTACCATATAATATACAATACTATGCAGTGTACTAATATACAATACTATATAGTGCAAGGCAGGAATGGGATGAGGTGCAATTTAGGTACAATTTACAGTAGGTGTACGAGTTGTAGTGCAAATCCTTTATCAATAAATATAAAGTGTGTTTGTGTGATCTAAAGTGTGGAGAGTGGGTGCTGCAGTGTGTTGTTTGTTTAAGTGAGTGTGTGCATGTGGGTGTGTGTGCTGTGTGCATTTGATGGTTGTTGCATAGTGTTTATTGTTCGTTTAGCAGCCTGATGGCCTGGGGATAGAAGCTTCTTCTGAGTCTTTCTGTGCTCACCTTAAGACTCCGGTATCGCTTGCCTGACCGCAGCAGTTCAAAGAGGCAGTTGTTCGGGTGGCTCGAGTCCTTAATAATTCTCTTAGCCTTCCCCCTGCACCACTTGTTGTAAATGTTCTGGAGGGTGGGAAGCCCCCCTCCAATTGTGCGTTCGGCTGAACGTGTCACTCTTTGTAGTCTGCTACGGTCTTGTGCAGTGCTATTCCCAAACCAGGAGGTGATGTTGCCAGTCAAGATGCTCTCTATTGTACATGAGTAGAAGTTCCTAAGGATCTTCTGACTGACTTGGAACTTCCTTAGGCGCCTGAGGAAGTAGAGGCGTTGTCGTGCCTTCTTCACAACACTGTCAATGTGTGTGGTCCATGTCAAGTCCTCGGATATGTGGGCTCCGAGGTACTTGAAACTGTTCACTCTCTCAACCGGTGCCCCGTCGATGCTGAGGGGGCTGTAGTCCTTGACCCCCGACCTCCTGAAGTCCACAATCATCTCTTTTGTTTTGCTGACGTTCAGGGAGAGGCAGTTCTCCTGACACCACTGTGACAGATTCTCTACCTCTTCCAGGTAGGCCCTCTTGTCGTTGGCAGAGATCAGGCCCACCACTACTGTGTCATAGGCAAATTTGATGATTGTGTTGTTGTTCCGCTGTGCCACGCAGTCGTGTGTGTACAGGGAGTAGAGGAGGGGGCTCAGAACACAGCCCTGGGGGGCCCCTATGTTGAGCGTGATGGATGAGGAGGTGCAGTTGCCTGCTCTTACCACCTGGGGTCTGCCCGTCAGGAAGTCCAAGACCCACTGGCAGATGTCATAGTTCAAGCCCAGGTCCCTGAGCTTGGCTATGAGTTTGGAGGGGACTATGGTATTGAATGCTGAGCTGTAGTCGATGAACAGCATTCTCACATAGTTCCCCTGCCTCTTGTCCAGGTGTGATGCTGCTGTGTGCAGCACATGGGCTATGGCGTCCTCCGTGGACCTGTTGGGGTGATATGCAAATTGCAGGGGGTCCAGGTTGATGGGGAGGGAGGAACAGATGTAGCCCTTCACTAGCTTCTCAAAGCACTTCATGGCTATGGAGGTGAGAGCTACAGGGCGGTAGTCGTTGAGGCAAGCGGGCGTAGATTTTTTGGGTACAGGGATGATGGTGGACTTCTTCAGACAGGTGGGGATGACAGCCTGTTCCAAGGACAGGTTGAAGATGTCAGTGAATACCGGGGCCAGTTGGTCGGCACAGACTTTTAGGACGCGGCCGGGGATGCCGTCTGGTCCTGCTGCCTTCCTGATATTCACTTTTTTAAAGATCCGTCTCACCTCATGTTCTGTTACTCTGAACACTGAGTCTCCATCAGCAGACCCCCCCCCCATTGCCGTGGTTTGTAGGCTGGTGTTGTTATTCACAGCCTCAAACCTCACATAGAAGGAATTGAGATCATTTGCTAAGGAGACGTCACTGTTCAGTTTGAGGGAGGTGCCTTTGTAATCTGTCATTGTTCTGAGGCCCTGCCACATGCCTCTAGAGTCAGCCTGTTCAAACTGAAGTTCAACTTTATCCCTGTAACGCCGTTTTGCCTCTATTACTGCTCTCCTGACGTTGTATCTTGCCATCTTGTGTTCTTCCATGTTGCCTGTCACCAGCCCAGTGTTGTAGGCTGATGTGCGCACTTTCAGAGCCTCACGGACGGTTTTATCTACCCAGGGCTTTTGATTTGGGTAGATTCTAATTGTGGTAGAGGGGATTGTTTCTTCTACCAGAGTACAGACATAGTCAAGCACCGTTTCAGTGTATTCGTTAATATTGGCTGTGTTATCACGGAATACCCTCCAGTCTGTACAATCAAATGCAGCTTGGATTGTCTCCACTGACGTCACGGTCCAACGCTTAAAGGGGAACTCCAACATTTTGGGAAATTAGCTTATTTAACATCTTCCCTGGAGTTAGACAAGAAGATACATACCTTTTTTGTCTCTGTGCGTGCATTTTAGCTTTGGGAATAGACGCTCCGTTAGCATAGCTTAGCTTCATCACTGGAAGTGAGGCAGGACAGTAGCCTTACAGTGCCTTACAATGTATTGCAAGGTCTGACATTGACCAAATTTGATATGCATGACCTTGGTGGGCTCTAGGTCAACTCCTGAAAAGGGGGTCAATGTCAGACCTTGCAATCAAAAGTTAGGGGGCGCACTGAAATGATGGCAAGGGTTATTAGCCCCCTAACTTTTGATTGCAAAGTCTGACATTGACCCCCTTTTCAGGAGTTGACCTAGAGCCCACCTAGGTCATGCATATCAAGTTTGGTCAATGTCAGACCTTGCAATACACTGTAAGGCACTGTAAGGCTACTGTCCTGCCTCACTTCCAGTGATGAAGCTAAGCTATGCTAACGGAGCGTCTATTCCCAAAGCTAAAATGCACGCACAGAGACAAAAAAGGTATGTATCTTCTTGTCTAACTCCAGGGAAGATGTTAAATAAGCTAATTTCCCAAAATGTTGGAGTTCCCCTTTAACCTCTCGCGAGACCACCGGCGTTCGCTTGAGACTTTGTTTATACTTTGGCAAAAGAAAGATGGCGGCGTGGTCCGATTTACCGAATGGACTAAGAGCCTGTGACTTGTACCCATTTTTTAATTGCGAGTATACATGGTCTAATACGGTCTTATACACTGCCTATCAAATTCATGTGTCGGTTATTGCACTTTTTACTTCTTACTGATGACTATTTTTAAACTGAATCATTTTTAACTATTTTTATTATTTGCTAGATCTAATGTGAAACACTGATTATTTGTATTACTGAATAGAGAGCCTATTAGGATGCTAGATCCTAATATTAAACACTGTGCCATACCTTGCTATGCTCGTTCATGCCTGTATTTTTTATGTCCGTTCTATTTAAAAAAAAAATTTGACTATTTTTAAACTGAATCATTTTAAACTATTTTTACTATTTGTGTTACTGAAAACTGTAAGCGGAGAGCCTATTGGGATGCTAGATCCTAATGTGAAACACTGTGATTCTACCTGTCTCTTTTTATGCTCGCTTATGCCTGTATTTTTTACTGTTGTGAAGCACTTTGAACTGCAACCTCTGTATGAAAAGTGCTATACAAATAAAGTTATTATTATTATTATTATTATAATTTTTTGTGGATCCAAAATGAACATATTGTTTACATTGTACATTGTTGTTGTTCCGTGAGTAATATCCACAGTCACGATGGACTGTGTTGTGAAGTGACTGTGGCAGTAAGCGGTACTGCGAGTTAAACTCACTCCCCCTTAACTCATTGAGCGCCAAACACAAGATATCTAATTTCTGAGAGCCAACGTTTGAGCGCCAAAAATGAGATATCTCGTTTCTGGTTCCTTTTTCCTTTTTTTATATTTTCTTATTCTAATGCAATGACGATTTAATCCCGACAGGTGGCAGTATCGCCTACCTTATGAACTGCATGGGCCAGTTCAGTGAGAGCAATGATTACTAGGGATCACTAGGGCAGCAGTGGCATGGCAGCAGTGAGCAAACTACAGCAATCTAACGTTCGATAATGGCGATCGCCTAGAGCGAACTATTGGATATTATGAAGAAGACAAAGCGGATTATATGGATGATAAGGTGCGTTTCCACCAGACTATGTTGGACTCAGCACTTCTGGTAAATCCTAAAAATACTTAAACCGGCCGATGAGGAAACCTATTCGGCTCCGTGGTATAGTCTGGCCCGAACAGACTATAGAAGAAGACAATGGATGAGGGCCACCTAACGTTATATGTATTGATCCTGTTCTGATTCAAGACAAAGGTAAGACAAAGGTAACATCTATTTTAGGTATATTTTACCAAACCCAATCATAAAACATGCTTTTGTAATGATCGCAGCGTCGGAAAACGACCCCCCATCCCCCCGGATGGTTTTGTGAAGAAACATATGGTCGTGTACCTTCTGACAAAAGTAACGTCTATTTTACGTATATTTTACTGAACCCCATCATAAAACATGCTTTTGTAATGATCGCAGCGTCGGCCTGGATTATTGTGAAACGGGGCGATTTTTTGCATGGTATAGCACACAAGCGACGGTATGTAGAAATAAACTGTTTTGTCCCTATTGGAGTATAAATCGTGCCTGTCAAATGAGCCATACTATTGTCTCCATAGCTATAATATAGAATATATGATGGGTCCGCAAACATCGTGAAAATGGTCAATAACGCTGGCGCCAGGGAGTAAAGATGGGAAAACAGCGTGGCAGTCAATGAGTTAAGAGGTTAACAAGCCAGAGTCCTCGTCTGCACCTTCAGAGTCCAAATGCAGTCAATGCTCGAGTCCAAGTCCAAGTCCGAGTCATCAGTGCTCAAGTCCAAGTCGAGTCACAAGTCCTGAAAATCAGTCCCATTGGCCGTCCCATTGGCCGTCCGGACCCCTGTCGAAGCCCCCTCAGCAGGTTGGATGCATGTTCCATATTCATTAGGTCCAGATATTCCCCCAACCGAACAGAGAAGCATGCTGGCTTTCATTCCTTCCAATTCATATCACAATTGGAATATTAACAGACCTTGAATGCTGATATGTCCCTTTCTGGAGACTGTGTAACACAAGAAGTGGAAACACAAAAGCAAGCCACGAGCTAGCGGTGGCCTTGTTGCCGAGGTACATGAGGAGAATAATTGCCACGATGAAGAAAAACTCAATGCTCTCTAAACGCTTACTGACTCTCTGAAGGACTCTGCGAAGCAGGGAGCTGAACCTTGAGCAACCCTGTCTATGGAATCATACACAATCACACTAGGGCTGTCCCCGACTAAGGATTTGTATAGTCGACTTGTAGTCGCCAAAATTAGCCGATAGTCGACTAGGCCTATTAGTCAACTATGAAAAAAATAAAGTATATATATATATTTTTTGTATCATTCCATTTGGGCTGTGGGGGGTGCTTAATGTCTGAAGGAGTCGACAGAAGGCTTCTTGTCCTCTGCAAAAGCATGCAATTGGTCCACTGATGGATACATCTTGATATTTGTCTATAGTTCATTAGATGGGTGAAATCCTCTTTCAGTGCCTCTGTGTCTGTTTTCTTAGGTAGTTAGCCTCTGGTATGCGTGCCATCAGCGTTAGCCACGCTTCTATGCCTCTTTTCTTTTGGAAAGAATGATAAAAAAATTAAAAAAATTGCATTCGACTAAGATGTTGGCAGATCGATTAGTCGACTATTCGACTGATAGGGGTCAGCCCTAAATCACACACAATCACACAATCACACACACACACACACACACACACACACACACACACACACACACACACACACACACACACACACACACACACACACACACAATCATACACAATCACACACAATCACACAACAATCACACACACACACAATCACACACTCACACACTCACACACACACACACACACACACACACACACACACACACACACACACACACACACACACACACACACACACACACACACACACACACACACACACACACACACAATCTTATTACTAAACCTAAAGTACAGTGGCAACAGTGGCTCGGGAGGTAAAGCAGTCGTCTGGTAATCCGGAGGTTCCCAGTTCGATTCCCGCTCCTCCCAGGCAGCGTGTCGAAATGTCCTTGAGCATTCACACATCGGTGTGTGAATGCGTGAGTGAATGGGTAATAATGGGAGGAACTAATTGTAAAGCGCTTTGGATAATGCAGCCATTTACCATTTAAAGTATTATCTGATACCGTGGGTTGGTCACCCAGCAGCTCTAAATGGCACTTGAAAGATAGGTTCCCACACAGATGATGATGTAGTGCATGGTTCCAAAATGTTATTGTTTCTTCTCTTTGTGGGACCCAGGCTCACTGAAACATATCAATAACATATTACTGTTGTCATGTGTGACCCAGGCTCACTGAAACATATCAATAACATATGACTGTTGTCATGTGACCCAGGCTCACTGAAACATATCAATAACATATGACTGTTGTCATGTGACCCAGGCTCACTGAAACATATCACAAACATATTACTACTCTTGTCATGTGACCCAGGCTCACTGAAACATATCACAAACATATAACTACTGTTGTCATGTAATCTTAGGGTTGACAGTGGCTCGGGAGGTAGAGCAGTCGTCTGGCAATCCGGAGGTTCCCGGTTCGATTCCCGCTCCTCCCAGGCAGTGTGTCCTTGAGCAAGACACTTAACCCCTAATTGCTCCCAATGAGCAGGTTGGCACCTTGCATGGTTGCCTCCGCCGTGAATGTGTGAGTGAATGGGTAAAAATGTGAGTAACAAATTGTAAAGCGCTTTGGGTAAAAGCTGCTATATAAAAAAGCAGCCATTTAATCCAAGCTCACTGAAACATATCACAAACATAACTACTACTGTTGTCATGTAATCCAAGCTCACTGAAACATATCACAAACATAACTACTACTGTTGTCATGTAATCCAAGCTCACTGAAACATATCACAAACATAACTACTACTGTTGTCATGTAATCCAAGCTCACTGAAACATATCACAAACATAACTACTACTGTTGTCATGTAATCCAAGCTCACTGAAACATATCACAAGCATATATACTGTTGTTGTCATGTGGGGACCAACCAGAAGATGGCCCATGTCCCATTGCAGGTCCCAACCTTTAGCTTGATAACCCAGGTAGTAGAGATCCAGACCCCTGCTTAATGTTGACAGTGAGCCACACAGTTAGTTTGACAGGGGAACCACTAGCGATGCATTCACCGGTTACAGTTAAAGGACTCGACAGCGAGCAGCCACCTCTCTCCCCTAAGAACAGCGGCGGTGAGATGTGTGCTGTCAGCAGTGCTGTGTGCTTCACTACCAGACGGTCAGTCACAGAGAGGCTCAGCGAAGAGAGCGGCTGTCAGGGGCCAGGGCCTCCAGGCACCGCAGGAGGGGAGGAGGAGAGGGATGGAGGGAGGGAGGGAGGGAGGGAGGGAGGCAGGCAGGCAGGCAGACAGACAGACAGGCAGACAGACAGACAGACAGACAGACAGACAGACAGACAGACAGACAGACAGACAGACAGACAGACAGACAGACAGACAGACAGACAGACAGACAGACAGACAGACAGACAGACAGACAGACAGACAGACAGACAGACAGACAGACAGACAGACAGCTCCTCCCCTGCGGCTCCATAGGCTCGCAACTCACTTGATGCTCCAAGGTGTTCTAATTGACAAATAATAGCAGCAGATACAACGTTTCGACCCTCTTACTTGAAAAAGACCAGAGGGTCGAAACGTTGTATCTGCTGCTATTATTTGTCAATTAAAACACCTTGGAGCATCAAGTGAGTTGCGAGCCCCGCTTTGTTCTATGTGAATCCATTGCACACATAACAAATGGATGTAATGCATACAAACACCTGTATATCGCTCGTGATTGACCGTATTGTGGACATTGTGTCTGATGCTGTACGGAACATTTCACCATCTAGTGCAGCAATGTACAAAAATGCTAGAGTGCTACCAGAGTGGTTTGGTCTTACCAACGACGTCTTTGCTAACATACCAAATACACCGGATGTTGTTTTTGTTGACACCAGCCACAGGGAGGTGCTGGTTATAGAAGTAGGTTGTGCCTTTGATCTGTACATGGACCAGGCCTTCCGGGACGAGTAAGTATATCAAATACCAACCACTGCTCAATGTGATGGCCGACCTTGGGTACAGGTATACAGTGTACTTGTATTCAGAAGTCTTGGCCAATTGCACCATGAGCGGTCTGAGAATTGCTGCAATGTCTAAAAGAAAAGCCAAACAAATTGCCAAATATTGCACTGTCCCGGCTATTATTGGCAGCTTAGCCACATGGAGAAGGAGGTGCTATGTGTAGCTACCCTTAAGTGTTCAGTGCTGCTTGGCCCCGATACATTTGATTCCCTGTTTATGTAATATAATTTGTGGAACCAAATAAAGTATTCAAATGAGTGTGTGTGTGTGTGTGTGTGTGTGTGTGTGTGTGTGTGTGTGTGTGTGTGTGTGTGTGTGTGTGTGTGTGTGTGTGTGTGTGTGTGTGTGTGTGTGTGTGTGTGTGTGTGTGTGTGTGTGTGTGTGTGTGTGTGTGTGTGTATGTGTGTGAGATTAAGTAAGTGTTGTGTTATGAGCAGCAGGCTTGACATATTATCATATTACAGCATCCACCTCTCCTCCTAACCTCCATCTCTCATATCTCCCTCCTCTAAACCACCATCCCTCCCCATCTCCCTCCTCTAAACCACCCCCCCCCTCTCCCTCCTCTAACCCCACCCCCTCTCCCTCCTCTACCCCCCCCCCCTCTCCCAGCTGTTCTCTCTATCCCTCCTACTGTTGTGGATCTCTTTGCCTAATTAATCTTCATTTTCCTGCAAAGTTCTGTTGGAATCCCTCCATCTCCCTCCTCCTAACCTCCATCTCTCCCTCCTCCTAACCTCCATCTCTCCCTCCTCCTAACCTCTATCTCTCCCTCCTCCTAACCTCCACCTCTCCTCCTAACCTCCATCTCTCCTCCTAACCTCCATCTCTCTCTCCTCCTAACCTCCATCTCTCCTCCTAACCTCCATCTCTCATTCTAACCTCCATCTCTCCCTCCTCCTAACCTCCACCTCTCCTCCTAACCTCCACCTGTCCTCCTAACCTCCACCTCTCCTCCTAACCTCCACCTCTCCTCCTAACCTCCACCTGTCCTCCTAACCTCCACCTCTCCTCCTAACCTCCATCTCTCCTCCTAACCTCCATCTCTCCTCCTAACCTCCATCTCTCCTCCTAACCTCCATCTCTCCTCCTAACCTCCATATCTCCTTCTAACCTCCATCTCTCTCCTCCTAACCTCCATCTCTCCTCCTAACCTCCATCTCTCCTCCTAACCTCCATCTCTCCTCCTAACCTCCATCTCTCCTCCTAACCTCCACCTCTCCTCCTAACCTCCATCTCTCCTCCTAACCTCCACCTCTCCTCCTAACCTCCATCTCTCCTCCTAACCTCCATCTCTCCTCCTAACCTCCATCTCTCCTCCTAACCTCCATCTCTCCTCCTAACCTCCATCTCTCCTCCTAACCTCCATCTCTCCTCCTAACCTCCACCTCTCCTCCTAACCTCCATCTCTCCTCCTAACCTCCACCTCTCCTCCTAACCTCCATCTCTCCTCCTAACCTCCACCTCTCCTCCTAACCTCCATCTCTCCTCCTAACCTCCATCTCTCCTCCTAACCTCTATCTCTCCTCCTAACCTCCATCTCTCCTCCTAACCTCCATCTCTCCTCCTAACCTCCATCTCTCCTCCTAACCTCTATCGCTCCCTCCTCCTAACCTCCACCTCTCCTGCATCTCTCCTCCTAACCTCCACCTCTCCTGCATCTCTCCTCCTAACCATCCCTCGACCTATCTTTCTTTTTTTCACCTCAGTGTATTCCACTTTTTTATATATCAGTAAAAGAGCCTAATTTGTCTGTCTTTATCTTAGAGGTTCTTCAGAACCTATACATGTACTGAGTACTTTATTGCTTTATTGAATGGGCTGGCCAGCATAAGTACTGATTGGAGTATTTATCTCTCTCTCTCCCTCTTTCTCTTTCTCCATCCCTCTCGCCCTCTCTCAATCTCTTCTCTCTCTCTCTCTCTCTCTCTCTCTCTCTCTCTCTCTCTCTCTCTCTCTCTCTCTCTCTCTCTCTCTCTCTCTCTCTATATAATATATATATATATATATATATATAGAGAGAGAGACAAAAAGAAAACAATATCACATATTGGAAGGGAGAAAAACACAGGGTAAATGCTATCTAACCCTAAAAATATA
>NW_028171168.1:0-2500 GCF_963971535.1 Notolepis coatsorum
AAGAGGCTACTCTTGAGGTAAATGGAAAACAAAACATTTGTATCATACAAATATTGTCATATTTATTATTATTATTATTATGATTATTTAATTCCAATGATGCCTATAGAGTTGACATGAACCAAAATCACCATGATTCCTCCCAAATAAAGCCCTTAAGAACACGGCGCACACCAGTCTGTCGACTTACGACTGCTCTTCAGCGCTCCTAAATCCTGCTCTTAGTAGTTAGGACCCAATCCAGGGGAAGGGACCGTTGGTGAATCCCAAAATCGGCCACGAAAATGTCTTAAGTGGAGCTGGGACAAAGATGTGTCTGATCTCATTCCGTTGGTGAATGAGACCCAATGTAAATGTATAAATAGATGTCTGTCTCCCCCTCTCGACTCTCTCTACTCTCTTTGTCCCTATATATCTCTTTGTGTGTGTGTGTGTGTGTGTGTGTGTGTGTGTGTGTGTGTGTGTGTGTGTGTGTGTGTGTGTGTGCGTGTGCGTGCGTGCGTGCGTGCGTGCGTGCGTGCGTGCGTGTGTGTGTGTGTGTGTGTGTGTGTGTGTGTGTGCGTGTATATCCAGTGTTTGTGTTTATGTGTGTGACATATAACCGGCTGAAAGAAGAGTAGCAAACCCAGAGAGATTTGAACCCTGTTTAAGGAGAGAGAGAGAGAGAGAGATGAGAGAGAGAGAGAGAGAGAGAGAGATCGAGAGAGAGAGAGAGAGAGAGGCCAAAGGTGTGTTTATGTTTGTGTACTCTGTATTTGAGCGAGCAGCAGCACAGTATATACTAGAAAGCCATGGAATGCTTACAACCCTGGCCTGGGATGCACCAGTGGAGCGGTTTATCAATTAGCTACAGCGATAGAAAAAACAATAACAATAACAGAGTGGAGGGAGAAACACTGCTGACAAGCCGGAGAGATGGAGAGGAGCCACCAGGCAGGGGGGGGGCCACACGGGGGCCCCTCTCATCCCAGAGAGGGAGGGGGGCTTCCCACTCTCCAGGACATTTACAACAAGCGTTGCATGGGTAAGGCAAAGAGAATCATCAAAGACTCCAGCCACCCAAACAACTGCCTCTTTGAACTGCTGCGTTCAGGCGAGCGCTACCGGAGTCTCACGGCAAGCACAGAGAGACTCAGGCCATGGTGACACTGGGGTAAAGCAGCGACGTTCTATTTTCGAATGATTACGTTTGCATGGATTACGTTTGATTACATTGCAAGTTAAAAAAAAACACGCAGTTTTGGCAGGAAAAAACGCGTTTTATAGTGGCAACGCTCAAAAGGTGTTTGTTTTGGAAACTCACCGAAACTCGCAGACAATGGTGCCATGTCATTTGCGCGAGCCGGATACGGAGCCGTTCTGCCCAATGCCCATGCGCAGTAGAGACCTGCACGGTTATTTCCAGTGTTTACAGCAGAGCTGTCCCAAGTCTTTTACCAACGCACTTGCAGTTTTCCACGATCTGATTGGCCACTGACGTTTCTCTCAGCGCCAATCGCGTGACGCCTAGTTCTATCACTGGTTAAGCTTGGCGACTCTTTCGAAGTTGGTTAAGGTTAGAGTTTGTCTTAGAGCAGGGCGATAGACCACCAGCCCTGATTCCAAACTCTAACCTTAACCAACTTCGAAAGAGTCGCCTAAGCTTAACCAGTGATAGAACTAGGCGTTAGCTAGCTAGCAGGCTGTTAGAGGCAGAATTAGGCGTAACGCGATTGGCGCTGAGAGAAACGTCAGTGGCCAATCAGATCGTGAAACCCGAACGCGGAACTGCAAGTGCGTTGGTAAAAGACTACACACGTCCCAAGTAGCTGAGGCTACCAACAAGTTATTGTTATAAGGAACCCAGTACTCCAAACTACAACAGTCTGCATTCCTTAACAATTGTTTGTATTGAGCTGTATTGTATTGTACCCATTCTGCAATCTGTTAAATAACGTTTATATCCATTTATTCTGCTAGCATTAACGTTACTACGCTGCTAGCCACAATGCTATACTGTTATAATGGCATATCCCAATCACGTTAGCACGTAAGCTAACAAAATCGGCGATCTTTTTGTGAGACTAAACTCCGCTCTTGGTGGTCAATTGTGTTTCATCAACAAATCATCAACAAATGAGGCAGAACACAGTGAATGTATCCGTTTTTGTTTATTGCACTTTATATCTTGTTGAAAAAAAAATGCTATGTAGCTAAATGGTTGATGCGAGGTATAAAGATGGTGGCTTTTCTGAGATTTTGAGCATGATGTGCTCGTTCAACCTCGTTCAACCTTTCTGATTGGTTGAAAATGGCCTTCATGTTTGAACTACATCGCCACCTACTGCTTTGGCATTGTACTACATGTATATATCACTCGGTGGTCAGGAGAGAAAACGATGTCTAACTTGCCTGCCATTACGTAGCGTTCTGAAAAACGAAACTGAAACTGAAAACTGAAAAAACGAAACTGGCCCTAGTGGAACCGCAGACTCAGAAGAAGCTTCTATCCACAGGCCAT
>NW_028171168.1:7500-22500 GCF_963971535.1 Notolepis coatsorum
CGCCACCGGAAAGCAGGCAAGATGCGTGTCCCGGAGGACCGGAAATGGAAGGGTGTCGATTTCAAAATAAAAGCCTTAACTCCCAAAAGTGCAATAAAACAAAACGAAAGGAATGAAATCAACTTAAATCAATAAAATAAAACGTTTAGGAGTATTAGTGGAATGTATTAAAGTGTATTTTGTGATGGGGTGTAATTATCTATACAAGGCAACAAGGCACTTGTTACATTCACCCCACAGAATTACACCTACATCGAATAAAATAAAACTGTGCCTACCTCGTGTCACACTAGTCACAAGCTTACTATGAGAACCACACACTGCGGAACAATCCAACGATACCTGTCACCTAATAAAAGGCCAGGAGGGCACTAGGAGTGGCCAACTCCCACCATACCTCCAGGGATAATGACGGTGCCTTATACACCATCCAGCTACACTTGACCATACCATGACGAGGGCACATACACATAAATAAAACTGTTACTCCTTATCACCACAAAGGACACTGTATCAGGCTGTAAGCGCTATACACAACACTGCAGCTAACCTCACACACGTTTGATAGAGGCTTGTGGCTCGAAGCCCATCATACTCTCAAGTTGGACCATTGTCTCTATCAGCCGAAAGACTGGCTTGATGACCCTACCGAACCTGGACGTGTAGTGTTCAGTGGTCTGTGGACCCTGGCTCTGACCAGGCACACTGACACTCATTAGCTCAGGAGTACGCCCTGGTTGTGTGGACACAACACTGTCATCATGCTGGACTACAGCAGGGGGGGAACTCGGTGGAGCAAGCAACAGTGGGGGACTGGCGGCACTTGCCACTGGAAGCTCACTCAGAGCAGGGGACATCCCCTGGGGGGAATACGGACGTAGCCCGACATCCTCACTCTCCACTGAAGACTGTCCTTGCACCCATGATGCGGTGCGATCCCCATCTCCCATGGAAGGTCCATCTCCCATGGAAGGCTCTGCCGCCACACTGTCCGCGTCTGAGGCACTAGCTTCAGGCATGACTGAGAGGGAGGCTTCACCAGGCGCACAGGTGTCGCTGTCCGCGGCTAGACCCTCATCATCAAATGACCCGTCCAAGGGGAGGAAGTTGACCTGAAGCAGGAGGTTCCTGTGGACTGTCTTCTCCCGCCCAGTCCGGTCTCTGATCCGATATATGTGGCACTGTGGTCTGGAAGCGATGACGGTGTAGACGTCCGGCTCCCATTTGTCCGCCAGCTTCCGCTTCCCTCTGGCGCCCTTGTTCGCCACCAGGACCCGATCACCCACCGAGAGGGGCAAGCCCTTCATCTTTTTGTTGTACTGGTCAGCCTGATGCCCCTGTTCCACTGAGGTGTGCCTCTGGGCCAACAGCATAGCAGACTGGAGATCGGCCGCCAGGGACTTCACATAGGCATCATAGTCACAGACCACCTCGTCCTGGAGCACATTCTTAAACAGCAGATCAACTGGCAGACGCGGGACCCTCCCGAACATCAGGTAAAAGGGGGCAAAGCCAGTCGTCTCATGCTGTGTACAATTGTAGGCGAAGGTCAGGCTCTGGACCATCTGGGGCCATCTGTGCTTAGACTCCGATGGCAGGGAGCGCAGCATTCCACCCAGGGTCCGATTGAATCTCTCAGTGCCACCATTCCCCATAGGGTGATACGGAGTGGTCCGGGACTGCGTGACCCCTGCTAACTCCAGCAGCTCCGCCATCAACTCACTCTGGAAGTTCGCTCCTTGGTCCGAATGCAGGCGCTGTGGGAAGCCATACACACAGAAATAGTTGTCCCACAGCTTTTTAGCAACCTTCTTCGCGGTTTGGTCTTTGCAGGGGAAGGCGTGGGCCAGCTTTGTAAAGTGGTCAGTTATGACCAGAACATCCACAGACTTGTTGTTATTATCTTCAGCTGACCAGAAGTCGATGCACACCAGCTCCAGTGGTGCAGAGGTTATTATGCTCTCCAGAGGGGCTCTGGCCGCCGGCTCTGGAGTCTTGCTGAGTACGCATCTGGGACAGTTCCTCACATGGCCCCGCACATCCTTCTCCATGTCATACCAGTAGAAACGCTGACGTACGAGAGACAGCGTTCTAGGTTGACCTTGGTGACCAGCCAAGTCATGCACTCCAGACAGCGCCTCCGACTTCAAGGACTCAGGCAGAACATACTGGAACCTCTTGTGCCTGGTCATGTGGTCCTTCGTAACCCTGTACAATATGCCGTTCTGCATAGCGAGCCTCTCCCACTGCTTCAGCATCCTCAAGGCGGGCTGATCTTCATAGCAGCGCTCGCGTCTGGAGGGTCTGCGGCCCCTTTCAACGTAAAAGATGACTCTGGAGACGGTGGCGTCTTTTCGCTGGCGGGCCTGCAGATCGGCCAACGACAAGGAGGAGACTGCGTCGTGGTCGGCAGTGACAACAGTGGACAGGTGACCCGCCATAGATACTGCCCTGTGTCTTGGCGCAGAGTCCCAGTCTTCCTGGGAGGAAAGCACCGTGGAGGTCTCATCCGCCGACATGGACACACCAGCAACCGCACAACCAGAAGGGGTCACTAGAGCTTGGGGCTGGCATGTCAGACGGAAGATATCCTGCACCCCCCTGTTCTCCACATCACACACCTGCTCCAGAAGAGCGGAGTAAGGCTCGGTCAAGAGACGCCGGCTGAGCGGCCTCACGAAGGGATCTCTGCTCAGCGCATCGGCCACTGTATTCAGCCTCCCAGGCACATGCTTGATGTCGAAGCAGTAAGGGGCCAGCTTGGACACCCAGCGCTGCTCGCATGCGTCAAGTTTAGGCTTGGTCATGATGTACGTGAGTGGATTATTATCAGTCCACACAGTGAACTTGTGACCCTTGAGCCAGTGACTGAATTTGTCACACACTGACCATTTGAGGGCCAGGAACTCCAGTCTGTGGGCAGGATAGTTCGCTTGACTGCGGCTGAGCGACTTGCTCGCAAAGGCGATTGGTCTGGCCTTCTCCTCCCCGACAGGGACTTGAGAGAGCACTGCTCCAATACCGTCCAACGACGCGTCAGTGGAGAGGATGAACGGCCTCTCAAAGTCCGGGTGAGCCAGCACTACACATTCGACGAGCGCCCTCTTGAGCTCCTCAAACGCCGTCTCACAGGCGGGAGTCCAGTCCTCAGGAGTCAGCTTCCGGAACGTACCGGCTCTCGTACGACCAGCACTGGTCTTCCCTTTTCTCTTCTGGCCAGCTGTCAAGGCAAAGAGGGGCTTGGCTATACTGGAGCAGCCATGTATGAAATTTTGGTAATACAACACCATGCCGAGGAAGGATCTCACTCTCTTCGGAGCGGGAGTGCGGCCATCCGACTCCATCAGATCCTCTCTCTGGAAGCCAGAGATGACGGAGACCTTCTCTTGGTCGACAGAGACTCCACTGGCATCGACCACATGACCCAGGAACCTGACCGACCTCTGTAAGAAGTTGCATTTCTTCTGTGCGAGCTTGAGGTTGTTCACTCTGAGTCTGCAGAAGACCACCTCCAATCGCTTCAACGCCTCCTCCTCAGACGGCGCAAACACCAGCAGGTCGTCCAAGTAGCACAAGAGGCTGGAGTAGTTGAGGTCGCCAAAGATGCCGAGCATCATACGCATGAAAGATGCCGGACTGTTGCACAGGCCTTGCGGGAGTCTGTTGTACTCGTACAAGCCCAGTGGTGTTGTGAAGGCAGTGTACCGCCGGTCAGACACATGGAGAGGGACGTTGTAGAACCCTGAGGTCAGATCCATGGTACTAAAGAAAGCGTTCCCACCAAGGGCAGCAAGGCAGTCGGACTGATGGGGCAACGGATGAGCATCTTTGACGGTCTTTGCGTTGAGCCAGCGGAAATCCGTACAGATCCTGAGGTCTCCATTCTTCTTCCACACCATGACCAGAGGTGAGGCATACTCGCTCATCGACTTGGAGATTATCCCCTTCACCTCCATCTCAGTCAACACCTCTCTCAGTTTGTGATAGTCAGCTGGGGGGACACGCCTAAAGGGCAGGCGGAACGGACGGTCGTCCGAGAGGTGGATACGGTGCACAAAGTCTTTGACCTTTCCACAGTCCAGCTTGTCCTTGGAGAAGACATCTTGATACGTCACCAGTAGGTCAGCTAGCCTCTTCTTCCCATCAGGAGACACCTCACATGACTTGATGTTCACGTCCTCCAGTCCACAGTCGGCCAACATCTGCTCAGCATCTAACGAGGAGCCAGGAGAGGCGGAGGAGCTGGAGACACCAGACTGCTGCTGACACAGGCCCTGAGTGATGGACAGATCTTCAACAGCAAGACAAGGTGAGACATCAGCCAGTTTGGCATTACGACGGAGCGTGATGGGGCTCTGTGTCGGGTTCAAGACCTTCATGGGGACCCAGCGGTCGCCCCACATGGGAGTCACCACTCTCCCCACTATGATGTTGCGAGGGGCCGACCTCGCTGAGGTGGGCTCCACAATGACTGTACTCCCAGGAGACACATGTGCACTGGCTGGTAGCTTCCCCCACACTAGATACTCCTGCTGAGGGAGGAGGGTAACCGCCTGGCATAGCTTCACTGTGCCTATCACCCCGGGCGGGTCTGGGCCCGACCAGCGGGAGGTGCAGCTTAAGAGCTCAAGGAACTTCTCACACTCAGGGTCTCTGTTTCTGCAGGACACAAGCTCCCAGTACTTTTCAGTCGACTTCAGCCTTTGGAGAACGGACTTGATTACATTAGTGCCAATTATAAACTCGTCTCTCTGACCTGGCACAACCAACGTAGGAACCACAAATTTTGACCCACAAACTTCAATCTCCAAATCATAGACACACTTTGGTCGAGTAGTCAAGCCACCACAACCAACCAGCACCACATTCACAGGTGCCGGCTGGACACGAGGGAGAACACCAGCGGTTTGTAACTTTTGTTCACCTTCCTCACTGAGCGTGCATGACATACTACCAGAATCCAACATCCCCCTCAATGTGTACTTGTCACTGACTAACACTGGAGCATAAAACAGTTCACTAGCTCCGTTCACTCTCTGTGACCCAACAAAGATGGCTGTTTCGTTTTCTGGAAGTAATCTGCAGCTGTTTACATAGATGGCTTCTAAGTCTGGTTCTCTCTCGAGGGTTTCATTCACTTTGCCCATACTATCCCTCTCATTGCATGGGCTGGCTAGTTTAAAGGGGCAGCATTGACAGGATGGGTCTGAGCGGGTCTGTTGGAGGGAGATGCTGATCCAGCTGACGGCTGGGAGATGCCAGGGCATGAGTCCTCATAGTGACCAGGGCGGAAACAGCGGTGGCACAGCCGATAGAGCATACAGTGTTGATAAGTGTTATGCCTGCTGTCTTGACACACTTCGCATGGGTCGTGCTGGTTGTGCGGGTAACTCTGCTGATTCGGTCTGGCCTGGTTGCGCGAATAACCCTGCTGACTCGGTCTGGCCTGGTTGCGCGAGTAACTCTGCTGACTCGGTCTGGCCTGGTTGCGTGAGTGGTACGTCTGCCCATTACTTGGCTGGATGTGGGAGCGAGACGGCTGACCAGGCTGAGCCTGTACTGCTGGGGCCAGCGAGGCCGAACACAGTGAGAGCACACGGTCTAACAAGTCAACCACCTGATGAAGGCCAGGGTCTACAGAGGGGGGACTCGCCGGGGCAGGAGTCATTAAGATGGGTGTAGGAGGGCTGAGGGCCTGCGCTGCGGCTAAGACCCTGTGGGGCTCACCAAGCTGTTCATGAAAAGAGCCAAAGGAGGGAGGCTGCTGTGACTGCACAACAACAGAAGACTGCTGGGCCCCACCATACAGGACAGGAGGGGATGGGCCACCAGCCATGGGGCTCTGACTGCATGCCGAGATGTTAACCTGCTGTGCCCGTGAACTGGATCTCCTTTGGTCTCTCTGGTAACCATCTAGACGCTCCTGGACCTCAGCTGCAGTCCACTGCTCCACAGGCTTCAGCTGGAAGGACATAGCTAGACTGGGATCTGGGCAGTGCGTGATCAACATCATCACGACCTCGGCGCTCGCATCATCAACACACCGACCCCGGCGACGTAGACACTCATCTGCAACATCGATTGCTTTATTCAGCCGGACCCAGTAATCCATCACTCCCTCACTAGGCCTGGGAACCATGGCATAGAAGTCGGCCATGGGCATACTGGAGTATGTCAGCTCGCTGAAGTTACGCTTTAAAATGTCAAACACGGCTGCAGGGGTCATATTGGCAGACAACTCAGGCCGGCTACGCAGTGACACCTTCACTATGTCTCTAGCTTTACCAGTCAACCTGCCCATCACTAGATCACACAATTCTCTGTCGGTTTTACAACTCGCTCTAGACAGATACACTAGCATCATGTCTTCCCACTCATGTATGGAGACTGGCTCAGTGCGATCACCTCTGAAGAACGGAGGTGGTTTAGTCTCCGCCTGCACTATCACTTTCATCCTTGACATGTCTGCACACCCAGAAAAACATTGTGGTTGGGGTGCGAGCTAACCGTAAGCTATGAACATGTAAACAATGACATAACACTCACCCAGACAGGCCGCCGTTCTGAACCCTCCTCACTTTTTAAGAGAAAAGAGAAAACAAGACGTCAACACCGCTTCACAACGGTGACATTAACACGTCCGGCGGAATCAGCACAGTACCAACTGGCCTGTATAGCTGACTTTGAACATGAATCTGCCGCTATCGCACATTACATGCACATATCCCCTCGTGAAGGAATACTCTCATTTGGATATGAAAGATGGGGTCTTAACACGGTGACAGAGAGAATCCACTCGTCCAGAACACACAGGGATCACCAGTGTCAATGGTCGCGGCCCACTAGTTAAAACTATAATGGTCGCCAGACCAAGGCCTTCTGTCGCCTAGACGGCTAAACAAAGGACCCTAGCCTGGGGCCGGTTTCCATAAACTTTGTCAAGTAGCCCCCATAGCACTAACAGACAAGTGGAGCCCGCCAGCAAACACTACTCACCCAACCTGGAACGCACCGCTCCTCACAACAGCGGCATGTCCGACAGTTCAGCTGTGGCCTGACAGGTTTCACCCCAACAAACACAGCAAGGAACTGCAGTTGAGAAGCATGCAGCGGCGTGCTCCCAATACGAAAACCGGTGGAGGGTTTGTAGAATGATCATCATCTTCTAGACACTCCAGTACGAAGACAATATCGCCGTATTTTCTCGAAAATAGTGAGAGAGAAAATAAAGATATGATGTCAACGTATCCTTGTTTCCCAAGCTGTTCCTAATCCAATTTCTTCCATCATGGTGTCAAGTGTGGGGATCTACCGAGGCACCTCTTCCTTGTGGTGAAAGCGAGAAGGAGGAGAGCAGGTGACCACACACCTGCTTATGAAGGTAAGCTGATGAGGGGTGTGGTCAGACTAATACTGGTATTAGAGGTACATTTGTGGTTTATTCAGTACGCGTGCACGTACGCGAGATAGTGCAGTAGCGATGCCAAGCTAAGCCACTAACGATACAGAACTGGTCTGGTGCATGGCATGCAGAGTAGATGCAATTTGTTCTCCTATCTGTATGGCAAGGTCTGTGACGAGGCTGCCTAAATCCTCTGACCTAGCGAGTTGCGGGGCTGCATCATGCGTGATTGGAGTAGATGTGGCCACTGGCCCCACTGCTTCAAACACTGACTGGCGAACTGTAGACTGACTCAGTTCCACAGGTCTTCCCCTCCCACACATAAGAGCTGACTGACCCCTGCCATATACAGGCATCATACCCACCATCTCCAGATCTGGTGGTCCTGCTTCAGACATGTTCAAGAATTAAAAATAAAAATGCTTTAGAGGGCTATAAACAAAAGAAAAGTATGTGTGAATGTGTTAAATGGCCGCTTGTTACTGCTCAGACTTTAAACACTAGACTACACACGAATACATGTAGGCTACTGTATGGCTATCCATTCACAATTTACCAGAACAGATGGGGGGGGGGGGAAATAATATATATATATATATATATATATCTCATTACCAGCCAACCATATAAACAAATTAGTTCCCAATTATATTTACAGTGGGCATGTGTTAGATAGCAACACTTGTTACTGCTCAAACTTTGAACATTAGACCATAGGCTATCTATTCACAATACATAACAGATGAAAGAAAAAAAATACAATGGTCTTGTACAACTAGTGTCGTCTCCAATTACTGTATCATTACAATAATATTTACAATTACAATCAATAGCATATTATTATTAAACAAAAACAACCAATATCCCATGTGCGCTTATCCTATGCGCACACGTTAACGTTCGACGTTGTACTCAGCACAGCCAGTTGAATGAAGAAGCGGCGTGCAGACAGCGTCCCCGGTGGACAGGCGAGCGTTGTCCGTTGTCCGAGGTCGAACGGCACCACGTGTGACCGGTGTAGTATGGTGTACTCTCTGACGGCGTTGTGTTAAGGACGACAGACATGGATGACTGTTGACGGACTTTATTTCCCTCCTGTTAGGTTACAATGGCAACACAATGCACCAGCATTAGGAATAGTCATCTGCACTGCAGCACGTGAGTCCACGGACCTCCAGGTGGAACTAACTCGCCACCGGAAAGCAGGCAGGATGTGTGTCCCGGAGGACCGGAAATGGAAGGGTGTCGATTTCAAAATAAAAGCCTTAACTCCCAAAAGTGCAATAAAACAAAACGAAAGGAATGAAATCAACTTAAATCAATAAAATAAAACGTTTAGGAGTATTAGTGGAATGTATTAAAGTGTATTTTGTGATGGGGTGTAATTATCTATACAAGCCAACAAGGCACTTGTTACACGCGCACACACACACACACACACACACACGCGCACACACACACACACACACACACACACACACACACACACACACACACACACACACACGTTACATTACATATATATCAAGATCAAGTGCAACAGAAGTTGGCAGCACTACAAAGGCGTCTCATATGACCGTGATCTGAGTTTTCATCTCGTCTCATTAAGATGAGCATCGCGATCCTAAAACAATAAACACTGTGTGCCACAGAGCTCCTGGCGGCGCCCAGGAGCACGTTCTCTCAGGTCCACACACCCTCCGTTCACCTCGGCAACAGGAATGTATCTTCTACACAATGATGCAATCATCTAATTTCAGGGAAATAATATCATGCTGAAATATTTTCTGCATTACTGGTGGTGACCTGCCAGCCTGCCAGGCTTGTCCGGTAATAAAAAAAAAATAGGTTGAGATCATCATGGTTTCAGAATATTCAGTGACTCACGTGGAGTGCGTATTAATATTCAGATATTACTGGGCATGGGCACAGTCCTATTCAGAGCTGCCTCTATGCCTGTATGTTATAGAGCCTTTAACACACTCCTACACAGAGCTGTCTCTACACCTGTACGTCACACAGCCTGAAACACACTCCTACACAGAGCTGTCTCTACGCCTGTACGTCACACAGCCTGAAACACACTCCTACACAGAGCTGTCTCTACACCTGTACGTCACACAGCCTGAAACACACTCCTACACAGAGCTGCCTCTACACCTGTACGTCACACAGCCTGAAACACACTCCTACACAGAGCTGCTCTGCACCTGTACGTCACACAGCCTGAAACACACTCCTACACAGAGCTGCCTCTACACCTGTACGTCACACAGTCTGAAACACACTCCTACACAGAGCTGTCTCTACGCCTGTACGTCACACAGCCTGAAACACACTCCTACACAGAGCTGCCTCTACACCTGTACGTCACACAGTCTGAAACACACTCCTACACAGAGCTGCCTCTACACCTGTACGTCACACAGCCTGAAACACACTCCTACACAGAGCTGCCTCTACACCTGTACGTCACACAGCCTGAAACACACTCCTACACAGAGCTGTCTCTACGCCTGTACGTCACACAGCCTGAAACACACTCCTATACAGAGCTGCCACTACACCTGTACGTCACACAGCCTGAAACACACTCCTACACAGAGCTGCCACTACACCTGTACGTCACACAGCCTGAAACACACTCCTACACAGAGCTGCCTCTACACCTGTACGTCACACAGTCTGAAACACACTCCTACACAGAGCTGCCTCTACACCTGTACGTCACACAGCCTGAAACACACTCCTACACAGAGCTGCCTGTACGTCACACAGCCTGAAACACACTCCTACACAGAGCTGCCTGTACGTCACACAGCCTGAAACACACTCCTACAACTAGAGAATGTTAGTCTGATGTGTTCCTGATGAGTTCTCATGCTAGAAACACATATGATATACAACTTCAGAGGAGCCATCTTTCCCCAGAGTGCTCACTAACAATCATATTGTATATGCTTTGCTTTCTGTCACAACGCCCCACTCTGGAGCTCTTCTGTGTCACTGTTTGAAAATGTGTGTCGTTGACATTTACGCTCGAGAAATGAGACTGAAGCCTTTTTACGGCGCTCTAATATGTAAATCACAGATTTCCTGTTTTCAGAGGATGGTTTCGCGCCACTGGTCGTGCCCGACCGGAAGGGCTCATATTATGGGAACATGGCATGCATTATACGAAAAGTGCTCACCGTCTTCTCCAGAGTCAGACAAGAGGATAGATACCGATTCCCTCCTCCGTGTGTTCAGCTAGAAAGATATCTGGCTGCAAGCGAGCCCTACCTTAGCATAAATGAATGCCGATACGAACCACTAGCCTATAGCTTAGAACTCTGGGAAAGGGTTTTTTGGCGAACAGCTAGGCTAGTTGGTCTCTTTAAGGACCTAAAGAGCAGATACTAAAGAAGCGTTATTATTAGGGATGCTCGATATTGGCTTTTTTACCGATACCGATATACCGATATTGTCCAACTCTTAATTTCCGATACCGATATCAACCGATACCGATATATGCAGGGTCCCCCCCCCCCCCAAAAACAGAATAATTTCAGGTAATTAACATTACATATCTCTTGTTGTGGAATTAACACAACATTATGCATACTTTTGACAATAAATAAAATCAGAATTTGTTCTTACTTGCTTGCCTGGGTAAATAAAGGTTATAGAAATGTAAAAAAAAAACAGATTTATTTTTATTTTTTTTAAACCGATACCGATATTTTCCGATATTTTTCACATTTTAATGCCGATATCGGCCGATAATATCGGACATCCCTAGTTATTATCACACGGAAGCTACATAGTGCAGCATTACTTACATTTTGGGATGCAAAATGGTGGACTATGTGTGAAAACAGCCCATAGATTTAACCCCAGTGTCCTCCACACAGAGACAGACAGACTGACCAGGTCAGAGACCGGCCCCAGTGTCCTCCACACAGAGACAGACTGACCAGGTCAGAGACCGGCCCCAGTGTCCTCCACACAGAGACAGACTGACCAGGTCAGAGACCGGCCCCAGTGTCCTCCACACAGAGACAGACTGACCAGGTCAGAGACCGGCCCCAGTGTCCTCCACACAGAGACAGACAGACTGACCAGGTCAGAGACCGGCCCCAGTGTCCTCCACACAGAGACAGACTGACCAGGTCAGAGACCGGCCCCAGTGTCCTCCACACAGAGACAGACAGACTGACCAGGTCAGAGACCGGCCCCAGTGTCCTCCACACAGAGACAGACAGACTGACCAGGTCAGAGACCGGCCCCAGTGTCCTCCACACAGAGACAGACTGACTGACCAGGTCAGAGACCGGCCCCAGTGTCCTCCACACAGAGACAGACTGACTGACCAGGTCAGAGACCGGCCCCAGTGTCCTCCACACAGAGACAGACTGACCAGGTCAGAGACCGGCCCCAGTGTCCTCCACACAGAGACAGACTGACCAGGTCAGAGACCGGCCCCAGTGTCCTCCACACAGAGACAGACTGACCAGGTCAGAGACCGGCCCCAGTGTCCTCCACACAGAGACAGACAGACTGACCAGGTCAGAGACCGGCCCCAGTGTCCTCCACACAGAGACAGGCTGACTGACCAGGTCAGAGACCGGCCCCAGTGTCCTCCACACAGAGACAGACTGACTGACCAGGTCAGAGACCGGCCCCAGTGTCCTCCACACAGAGACAGACAGACTGACCAGGTCAGAGACCGGCCCCAGTGTCCTCCACACAGAGACAGACTGACCAGGTCAGAGACCGGCCCCAGTGTCCTCCACACAGAGACAGGCTGACTGACCAGGTCAGAGACCGGCCCCAGTGTCCTCCACACAGAGACAGACAGACTGACCAGGTCAGAGACCGGCCCCAGTGTCCTCCACACAGAGACAGGCTGACCAGGTCAGAGACCGGCCCCAGTGTCCTCCACACAGAGACAGACTGACTGACCAGGTCAGAGACCGGCCCCAGTGTCCTCCACACAGAGACAGACTGACCAGGTCAGAGACCGGCCCCAGTGTCCTCCACACAGAGACAGACTGACCAGGTCAGAGACCGGCCCCAGTGTCCTCCACACAGAGACAGACTGACTGACCAGGTCAGAGACCGGCCCCAGTGTCCTCCACACAGAGACAGACAGACTGACCAGGTCAGAGACCGGCCCCAGTGTCCTCCACACAGAGACAGACTGACCAGGTCAGAGACCGGCCCCAGTGTCCTCCACACAGAGACAGACTGACCAGGTCAGAGACCGGCCCCAGTGTCCTCCACACAGAGACAGACTGACCAGGTCAGAGACCGGCCCCAGTGTCCTCCACACAGAGACAGACTGACCAGGTCAGAGACCGGCCCCAGTGTCCTCCACACAGAGACAGACAGACTGACCAGGTCAGAGACCGGCCCCAGTGTCCTCCACACAGAGACAGACTGACTGACCAGGTCAGAGACCGGCCCCAGTGTCCTCCACACAGAGACAGACTGACTGACCAGGTCAGAGACCGGCCCCAGTGTCCTCCACACAGAGACAGACTGACCAGGTCAGAGACCGGCCCCAGTGTCCTCCACACAGAGACAGACAGACTGACCAGGTCAGAGACCGGCCCCAGTGTCCTCCACACAGAGACAGACAGACTGACCAGGTCAGAGACCGGCCCCAGTGTCCTCCACACAGAGACAGACAGACTGACCAGGTCAGAGACCGGCCCCAGTGTCCTCCACACAGAGACAGGCTGACTGACCAGGTCAGAGACCGGCCCCAGTGTCCTCCACACAGAGACACACTGACCAGGTCAGAGACCGGCCCCAGTGTCCTCCACACAGAGACAGACTGACCAGGTCAGAGACCGGCCCCAGTGTCCTCCACACAGAGACAGACAGACTGACCAGGTCAGAGACCGGCCCCAGTGTCCTCCACACAGAGACAGACTGACTGACCAGGTCAGAGACCGGCCCCAGTGTCCTCCACACAGAGACAGACAGACTGACCAGGTCAGAGACCGGCCCCAGTGTCCTCCACACAGAGACAGACAGACTGACCAGGTCAGAGACCGGCCCCAGTGTCCTCCACACAGAGACAGACAGACTGACCAGGTCAGAGACCGGCCCCAGTGTCCTCCACACAGAGACTGACTGACCAGGTCAGAGACCGGCCCCAGTGTCCTCCACACAGAGACAGACAGACTGACCAGGTCAGAGACCGGCCCCAGTGTCCTCCACACAGAGACAGACTGACCAGGTCAGAGACCGGCCCCAGTGTCCTCCACACAGAGACAGACAGACTGACCAGGTCAGAGACCGGCCCCAGTGTCCTCCACACAGAGACACACTGACCAGGTCAGAGACCGGCCCCAGTGTCCTCCACACAGAGACAGACTGACCAGGTCAGAGACCGGCCCCAGTGTCCTCCACACAGAGACAGACTGACCAGGTCAGAGACCGGCCCCAGTGTCCTCCACACAGAGACAGACTGACCAGGTCAGAGACCGGCCCCAGTGTCCTCCACACAGAGACAGACTGACCAGGTCAGAGACCGGCCCCAGTGTCCTCCACACAGAGACAGACTGACTGACCAGGTCAGAGACCGGCCCCAGTGTCCTCCACACAGAGACAGACTGACCAGGTCAGAGACCGGCCCCAGTGTCCTCCACACAGAGACAGACTGACCAGGTCAGAGACCGGCCCCAGTGTCCTCCACACAGAGACAGACTGACTGACCAGGTCAGAGACCGGCCCCAGTGTCCTCCACACAGAGACAGACTGACCAGGTCAGAGACCGGCCCCAGTGTCCTCCACACAGAGACAGACTGACCAGGTCAGAGACCGGCCCCAGTGTCCTCCACACAGAGACAGACTGACCAGGTCAGAGACCGGCCCCAGTGTCCTCCACACAGAGACAGACTGACCAGGTCAGAGACCGGCCCCAGTGTCCTCCACACAGAGACAGACTGACCAGGTCAGAGACCGGCCCCAGTGTCCTCCACACAGAGACAGACAGACTGACCAGGTCAGAGACCGGCCCCAGTGTCCTCCACACAGAGACAGGCTGACCAGGTCAGAGACCGGCCCCAGTGTCCTCCACACAGAGACAGACAGACCAGGTCAGAGACCGGCCCCAGTGTCCTCCACACAGAGACAGACTGACTGACCAGGTCAGAGACCGGCCCCAGTGTCCTCCACACAGAGACAGACTGACCAGGTCAGAGACCGGCCCCAGTGTCCTCCACACAGAGACAGACTGACCAGGTCAGAGACCGGCCCCAGTGTCCTCCACACAGAGACAGACTGACTGACCAGGTCAGAGACCGGCCCCAGTGTCCTCCACACAGAGACAGACAGACTGACCAGGTCAGAGACCGGCCCCAGTGTCCTCCACACAGAGACAGACTGACCAGGTCAGAGACCGGCCCCAGTGTCCTCCACACAGAGACAGACAGACTGACCAGGTCAGAGACCGGCCCCAGTGTCCTCCACACAGAGACAGACAGACTGACCAGGTCAGAGACCGGCCCCAGTGTCCTCCACACAGAGACAGACTGACCAGGTCAGAGACCGGCCCCAGTGTCCTCCACACAGAGACAGACTGACCAGGTCAGAGACCGGCCCCA
>NW_028171167.1:0-1000 GCF_963971535.1 Notolepis coatsorum
AGTCGTGGCATCAGTGATCTCAAACAGGCGGCTTGTTGCACAACAACAGGCCTGCTGACAGGAGACAGGATGCAGCCACATGGATAACTGCACTGTTAAAAAGACGTGTTGAAATAACACACGCAGGTTAACCGTAGTGTGGTAGTGAAAGTGTTAACCTTCTGTATTGTGTTAGTGAAAGGTTAACCTTCTGTAGTGTGGTAGTGAAAGGACTTTCTGTAGTGTGGTAGTGAAAGGACCTTCTGTAGTGTGGTAGTGAAAGGGTTAACCCTTTGTAGTGTGGTAGTGAAAGGTTAACCTTCTATAGTGTGGTAGTGAAAGGGTTAACCTTCTGTGGTGTGGTAGTGAACGATTAACCTTCTGTGGTGTGGTAGTGAACGGTTAACCTTCTGTAGTGTGGTAGTGAAAGGGTTAACCTTCTGCAGTGTGGTAGTGAAAGGGTTAAAGTAGGTAATTACAAACTACAGATTTTCCCAAAAAGCTCAGCATTCTCCTGATTCCACCTTAACAACTGCACCATGTTCTTTCCTCAAACACACGTCTTCTGGCGGCCTGCCCAAGTGAGGCTTAGCCTGCCCCGGTCACTAAATCAAGCACACCCTCTCTGTGTCAGTTCAGCTGTTGCTCCATGTAACCATTGCTACATGACTTTCCAGACACAGATGTGATAATTTTCCACAAATGTAGTTTGGATGTAGTCAAACTGCTTTCTCGAAAGTGGTGTTAGTTTGAGGAACAACAACTTTTGAGAGTAGTTAAGATGTAGTTATTTTGTGGTAAAGTATACTTACTGTTAGGGTTTGTAACCGACCTCAAACGCAACGGCACAGAGAGAGTTGTTCAGAGTTAGCCAAAGCAAGGGCGTATTTATTTTCAGAGTTACAAGATGGAATGAAGTTGAGCAACCGAACAAACGGGGAATCTGGCATGTGAAGATTGTTGCGGCTCTGCAGATACTCCCAGTAGGTGGTGGTGAGGAATTGGCTTGTGACGTCTGAAG
>NW_028171166.1:0-24602 GCF_963971535.1 Notolepis coatsorum
GTTCTTGTTTTCCAGTGTTTTGTGTTCCCCCTTAAAGGCACAGTGCCTATTTTCCCAAGTTCTTGTTTTCCAGTATTTTGTGTTCTCCCTTAAAGGGACAGTGCCGCTTTTCTGTTGTATTCAATAAATGCCCAGTTCTTGGCTTACTCTCATACCTGTCTTGTGTTGTGCGATTGGGGTCGGTTACAAACCATAACAGTACGACCCGACCAGTCGACGACCCCAGCCAGCACAGACAGTGTATGTTGAGTTTGTCCTTTGTTAGTTCTAGCTTCCCCGCTAGCATGGCCCAATTTTTTGTTTGTTGCCTTGTCATGTCCCCTGCCCCTCTGTCTGTATTTTTCGGTCGCCCGGTGGCTCCCGTGGAGGGGGGAGTACTGTGAGGTTCGCCTCTTCCCTGGACCTTTAATTCCTGTTCCCTGGACCTTTGATTCCCTGTCTCCTCACCTCTCCAGCCCCCACCCTCGCGTTCTTTTACTCTCGTCTGCTCTTCAGCAGCCCACACCCTTGGACTACCTGTCATTATGTGTTTGATTGTTCCGTGCCGAACACACACTTCTAGTCAAGTATCAATTACTATCTCGCACCTGATGTGTGTTCTAATTAGCGCCCCAGTGGGCTTTAAATAGCTCGATCTCCCCCCCAGTCCTCGTCGGGTCGTTCTGCAAACTCCTACGGGAGATTCTCTATCTGTAAGCTCCTACGGGAGATTCCCTATCTGTCTGTATGCTGTTTCATCTCCGGCGTGAGACGAGGTGCAAGCCTTCGCCACCTGTCGCCGTTTGCCTGGAGTGGGACACAGTACTGCGCTCTCTAATTCTCTACGGGAGGTATTCCAGTGTTCCACTCCAGACCCCGCGCCAGATGCGCTCTCCGAACCGGCGCGTTCTCCAAGCAGACGCGCACCACTCCAGACCCCGCGCCAGATGCGCTCTCCGAACCGGCGCGTTCTCCAAGCAGACGCGCACCACTCCAGACCCCGCGCCAGATGCGCTCTCCGAACCGGCGCGTTCTCCAAGCAGACGCGCACCACTCCAGACCCCGCGGCAGATGCGCTCTCCGAACCGGCGCGTTCTTCAAGCAGACGCGCACCACTCCAGACCCCGCGCCAGATGCGCTCTCCAAACCGGCGCGTTCTCCAAGCAGACGCGCACCACTCCAGACCCCGCGCCAGATGCGCTCTCCGAACCGGCGCGTTCTCCAAGCAGACGCGCACCACTCCAGACCCCGCGCCAGATGCGCTCTCCGAACCGGCGCGTTCTCCAAGCAGACGCGCACCACTCCAGACTCCGCGCTGATGCGCTCCTACAGCAGACGCGCTCCTTCTGCAGACGCGCTCCACTCCAGACGCGCATCGCTCTCTAATTCTCTACGGGAGGATGTGTCTCTCCGAGCCGGCGCGCTCTCCGAACCGGCGCGTTCTCCAAGCCGACGCGCCCCACTCCAGACGTCTAGCCTGCGCCCTCCTACTCCATCCCTGTAAGCAGCTCTGGCCCTAGTCTCCCCTGTTGGCTTCTTTGTTAGCTCCCCTGTTAGCTTCCCTGTTAGCTCCCCTGTTAGCCTGTTAGTCTCCCCTGTTAGCTCCCCTGTTAGCCCTTGTTAGTTCCCCTGTTGACTCCCCTGTTTAGCTTCCCTGTTAGCTCCCCTGTTAGCCTGTTAGTCTCCCCTGTTAGCTCCCCTGTTAGCCTTGTTAGTTCCCCTGTTGACTCCCCTGTTAGCTTCCCTGTTAGCTCCCCTGTTAGCCTGTTGACTCCCCTGTAGCTTCCTTGTTAGCCTCGTTAGCTCCCCTGCAGCTTGCTAGGCCTCTACTACCAGCATGGCCCCAGTCTGCTAGCTTAGCCCCGGCTGCTAGCACAGCCTCTATGTTAATGCAGCCCTTGCAGCTAGCATAGGCCCTGTAGCTAGCCATGCCCAGGCAGCTAACCCGGTCCCTCTGCATGGCCTCCACTTTTTGTGTAGTTTTCCCCACTGCTAGGACTGCCCCTTCAGCTAGCAAGGTCAGTTTTCTCCCACTGCTAGGACTGCCCCTTCAGCTAGCAAGGTCAGTTTTCTCCCACTGCTAGGACTGCCCCTTCAGCTAGCAAGGTCAGTTTCCCCACTGCTAGGACTGCCCCTTCAGCTAGCAAGGTCAGTTTTCTCCCACTGCTAGGACTGCCCCTTCAGCTAGCAAGGTCAGTTTCCCCACTGCTAGGACTGCCCCTTCAGCTAGCAAGGTCAGTTTTCTCCCACTGCTAGGACTGCCCCTTCAGCTAGCAAGGTCAGTTTTCCCCACTGCTAGGACTGCCCCTTCAGCTAGCAAGGTCAGTTTTCTCCCACTGCTAGGACTGCCCCTTCAGCTAGCAAGGTCAGTTTTCTCCCACTGCTAGGACTGCCCCTTCAGCTAGCAAGGTCAGTTTTCTCCCACTGCTAGGACTGCCCCTTCAGCTAGCAAGGTCAGTTTTCCCCACTGCTAGGACTGCCCCTTCAGCTAGCAAGGTCAGTTCCCCACAGCTAGGACTGTCCTTCCAGCTAGCTTGTTCTCTCATGCTGGTCCAGCCCTGTCTGCCAGCCTAGCTCCGGCAGCTAGCGCAGCCTCTATGTTAATGTAGCAGTACAGCTAGCATAGGCCCTGTAGCTATCAGTGCCCTGGCAGCTACCCTTTCCCTCTGCTAGCCCCTTCCCTGTTCCCCTCTCCAGTGACCCTGTTCCAGCCCTGTCTGCTAGCCTAGCTCCGGCAGCTAGCGCAGCCTCTATGTTAATGTAGCAGTACAGCTAGCATAGGCCCTGTAGCTATCAGTGCCCTGGCAGCTACCCTTTCCCTCTGCTAGCCCCTTCCCGGTTCCCCTCTCCAGTGCCCCTGTCCCTCGCCCTGTCCAAGGCCTTAACCCTGTTTTCTCTGTCCCTGTCTCCAGCCCGCCACCGCGGGCCTCTGTTCCTGTTCCCCTCTCCAGTGCCCCTGTTTCCTGCCCTGTCCCTTGCCCTGGCCCTGTCCTTTAGCCTTCCCCTTAGCCAGCTCGCCTCTTAAAGGCACATTGCCCCTTTTCCCTAGTTCTTGTTTTCCAGTGTTTTGTGTTCCCCCTTAAAGGCACAGTGCCTATTTTCCCAAGTTCTTGTTTTCCAGTATTTTGTGTTCTCCCTTAAAGGGACAGTGCCGCTTTTCTGTTGTATTCAATAAATGCCCAGTTCTTGGCTTACTCTCATACCTGTCTTGTGTTGTGCGATTGGGGTTGGTTACAAACCATAACACTCGCTGAAATTGGAGGTTCTCCCTTCCCTTGGAATGTTTAAACGTATGATTTCAGACCATTGTGTGACTGACTACCTGTAACTGTTTTAGTTGAACTTTTAAAATGTCTGTGAATATAGTTTTTATTATGTACTGTACAATCGTCGTTTATGTAAATGAGGGAAACCTCAGATTCGTACGATTTTAAATAAAGGTTGAAATGAAAAAAATATTAGAGACAGAGGAAAGATGAGAGTGAAGGGGAGGATTAACAAGAGGAGAAGGAGAAGAGAAACAGAGTGCCAGGAAGGAGTGAGAGGAGGTTGAGGGAGGGAGGGAGGGAGGGAGGGAGAGAGAGGAGGGAGGTGGAGGGAGGGAGGGAGGGAGGGAGGGAGGGAGGGAGGGAGGGAGGGAGGGAGGGAGGGAGAGAAAGGAGGTAGAGGGAGAGACAGATGAGAGGAGGGAATGGAGGTTGAGGGATGGATTGAGGGACAGATGAGAGGAGGGAATGGAGGTAGAGGGATGGATTGAGGGACAGATGAGAGGAGGGAGTGGAGGTAGAGGGTGGGAGGGCGGGTGGACGTGGAAGTAGAGGGAGGGAGAGAAGAGAGAATAGAAATACATCAGAGAATATTGAGACACACCTGTCTGATGTCTTCAGGATTCTCATAGATGTTCCCCTCCCCTGAACAGTGGGACAGAGACTGCTCTACACCTGCAGACAGAGAGGTAACACACACACACACACACACACACACACACACACACACACACACACACACACACACACACACACACACACACACACACACACACACACACATGAGCACACACACACACACACACACACACACACACACACACACACACACACACATGAGCACATACAAACACATACACACAAACAGAAAGAAAGAAAGACATACACACACACACTCTTACACGCACACTCACATACAGACACACACGCACACAGTTTTTTTTATCAGATAGACTACATGCACACACACAAACAAACACACACATACATACAGACAGACACACACAAACACAGACACATACACGCAGACATACGCACACATACATACATATGTACATACATACATACATACATACATACATACATACATACATACATACATACATACATACATACATACATACATACATACATACATACATACATACATACATACATACATACATACATACATACATACATACATACATACACACACACATACATACATACATACATACATACATACATACATACATACATACATACATACATACATACATACATACATACATATCTTCATACATACATACATACATACATACTGTATACAAACACATACACACACACACATAGATATATACACACACACACACACACACACACATACATACATACATACATACATACATACATACATACATACATACATACATACATACATACATACATACATACATACATACATACTGTATACAAACACACACACACACATAGATATATACACACACACACATAGATATATATACACACACACACACACACACACACACACATACATACATACATACATACATACATACATACATACATACATACATACATACATACATACATACATACATACATACATACATACATACATACATACATACGTACATACAAACACAGACACACACACACACACACACACACACACACACACACACACACACACACACACACACACACACACACACACACACACACACACACACACACACACACACACATTCATATAGACACACACACACACAGTGAGGGGCCCAGATCCATGAGGATGTCATGGCCTAGATCACTTCGTGTGGCTGACAGGGGCCGAGAGATGGAGGAAAAACACGAAGAGCTGTCAGAAAAACGCCGGAAGACTCACCGCGCCGTGAAACGTGTCCCTGTCTCCATAGCAACACACCGACAGCCGAGGCAACCAGGGGCACAGGAGTAATAAAGCGGAGAGGATGGAGAGGAAGGGGGGGGGTGGTGACACTGATGCTCTCTACAAAAGGAAACAAGTGTGTGTGTGTGTGTGTGTGTGTGTGTGTGTGTGTGTGTGTGTGTGTGTGTGTGAGAGAGAGAGAGAGAGAGAGAGAGAGAGAGAGAGAGAGAGAGAGAGAGGAAGAGAGAGAAGGGAGAGAGAGAGAGAGAGAGAGAGAGTGAGAGAGAGAGAGAGAGAGAGAGAGAGAGAGAGAATCGCGATTATTCTCAACACGACTGTTAATTAAACATGTTAACAGGTACAGTAGTCTACAGATAACAGGTACAGTAGAGTCTACAGAGACAAATGTCAAGTGTGGAAGGAACAGATTGAGCAAGTGGAGGAAGTTGTATTGATTCACCAGCAGAGGGCAAGGCTGTTCTTTTTGTAAGTGCAGATGGTTGGGGGGGGGGGGGGGGGTCAACCTTTGCTTTATGTAATAACTGGACAGAAGTATCAGAGACAGGGAGTTTCCATATCAAAGTGGTTCAAACTTCTTAAACATGTTACATGCATTTACAGTATGCTTCTGTCCGAGGGAGAAGATCAGATCGCCGTGTCAGTAGCTAAAAAAAATATATAATAAAACAAGACAGTGGGATGGCCGTCACAGAGAATAGTCTGGGATACTGATGTACAACAAGCCAAGCAGAAATCTACCAAATATGCAGTCAATTTGACATGGCTGGAAGAAGAGGAGAAAAAGCACGTACCGTCTCTATAGGAGACCAAACAAACGATACAAAGAGAAATCCAGATCATTAAAACAAACCGCAGGAGATCACTCTGTAGTCAGTCACTGTCCTATACTTTCATATGGAGTGATGATTAATTGTCGGCAGATATTGATCTCCCGACCCCACATCTCTTTATTCTGTGCCTACTGTAGTTCATATTCTATTGTGAAGCCGTGAGCAGGGATCCTCCTTGTATTCTATTGACATCTGATCCTACTGCAACTAATTGCCTACAGTCAAACTGGCAAACAATAACGCTTCTTTGAGCCGAAGCCTTTAGATAGAATACAGGAAAGCAGCCAATTATAATGAGGAGGTTCTATGCCAGACATGACATACGCAAAGTATTAGCGCACTATAGTGATAGTCAAATGTTGTGGAGACAGCCACGCGACCTGACGTCAGGTTTGTTTGCATAGGAGCGCGCGGATGACATCATTCTTGCAAACGCAGCCACAGGGCACCACAGGAGCTATAGGAGGGGCGGAGGGGGGGGGGTGATGCTGGTTTCCAGGAGACCACTACTGTACTGTTATCTGCCTGAAGGTACAAGTGTTCTGCCTGCTGCTCACCGTACACACTGTGCACAGAACAATCAGATCTGTCTCACATCGCTGGAGAAAAGCATATATACGTCTCATAAATACATAAATCAATAGTTATTTAATGTGAAACAGTAAAATACTCTACACAGCTGACAAAACGGAGACACTGCGTTTAATTGTACTTTTCCGCTTGTCAGTTATCTGGGATGTGGCGTGGTGTAGTAGTCAGGATTGGGAGGGCTCCTTTATAAATGTTAAATGTTATCTGGGACGTGGTACAGTAGGGAGGCAGGAGCCTGGCAGGAGCTCAGCTCTACAACTTACAGTACTCAACTTCCCACAACTTTGTTGCAAAAGTCCGGCCCCCAGACGGTACAGACCTCACCTTAGCCCCGCATGACGGCTTCCAGTTGGCTTAAAAATAATCAATCATTGGCTGTGCAAAGTATAATTGATTGGTTTGTGTGTGTGTGTGTGTGTGTGTGTGTGTGTGTGTGTGTGTGTGTGTGTGTGTGTGTGTGTGTGTGTGTGTGTGTGTGTGTGTGGGTCGAGACTGCTAATGCAATATTGTGGTGCAGACTGACCCCAGGACTGACCTGCTCTGTTCTCTATGCCAGCTTGAAGGCATGAATTATGGTAATTGAGTGCAGTGAAGTGAGGCATAAAATACCCTCACTTTCTCCCCCCACCCCACCCCACCTCTCTCTCTCTCTCTCTCTCTCTCTCTCTCTCTCTCTCTCATCTCTCTCTCTCCTCTCTCTCTCTCTCTCTCTCTCTCTCTCTCTCTCTCTCTCTCTCTCTCTCTCTCTCTCTCTCTATCTCTCTCTCTCTCTCTCTCCTCTCTCTCTTCATCTCCCCTATCTTTCTTCTTTCCCCTTATCGGCACGTCCTTCCCTCTTCATCTCTCTCATCTCAAATGAGATGGGGAGGTGATTTGTATCAGTCTGATTGTTGAGGAGAGGGAGGACGGCGACCACAGAGCAGCTTGTATGCCTCGCAGATTGTGGGCCAACTCAGGATGGCATATGATTGGAGAACATCCCTGATATTTTGGTTTTGTAGAAACAGAAATGATTGTTATTTAGAGAAAGAAAATGGAATCTGCCTGCATTTTTCTTATCAGTGACTCCGATAAGAATATGTTTCTATTATGCAGCATTATTTCCACCACTAAGGAGTCATGGAATGACTACACTGCAATCTTTCAATGTTTTGACTTTTTGAAATTCTATATAGTTTATCCAGAGCATCCTATCACCACATTGTTTCAGCTCTCTCTTCGTAATCGCAGCCAATCATTAGACTCTTCACAGACAAAATAGCATGACCACCCTTTATTACACCTCCCTCCGCTCAATATAGACAGAGCTCACGACATATGCAATTCAAATCGCAAAGTACTGCACAGCATCCGAGCATGCCTCTCCAATCAGACAAAATAGATCTATCTCTCTCTCTCTTTCTCTCTCATTCTCTCCATCTCTATCTCTATTACTCTTGCACCAGCAGCATCATCAGTGTGCATTATGATGAGCTCTCGGCTCCTCAGCCGTGGTGATGTATAGAGGTACAGAGGGTGGGCTCATCACTGCTAAGAGATCCATCCTCCTGCCCTCCCCCACAGCCCCCACAGCCGCCAAATACAATGAGTCTGAATAATTTACTCTCAGTGTGGCTACAGCAATGTCCTGCGGTTCTCTGTCCTTATATTCGCATATTATTCTCTGTGGGCGAGGAAGATATGGACTCCACATCAATCATATATTAGAGGCCAATGACGGAATAAAGGTCGAGGTAAGTTTTGAGAGAAAATACACCCTGCAAAAAAATAAATGTAATGTTCAATCTTGTATTGACTTTTTAAGTGTTATTTTTCTTGAAATGAGTGGAAGCAAGATGTCTTCGCCTGTTTCAAGACAAGTGTTACAATCACAGCCAGGGCTAGACGTTCCTGTGAATCACAAGGAGTGCTCCTGCTCGCACCTGTCGCACATTCCTGTTCATTTGACCTTGTCTGCTTGGTACCTCCATTAAACAACCTAAAGCGCCTCACACAGTCACTCGGTCACTCAGTCAAGTAACAAGCACTGGCATGGTGCGAGGCAAGAATAGCTGACTGCTACAGTGAGGTAAACTAAAAGGTAAAAGCCAAGGCTTTACTTAGTTATCAAAGCAGCCTATAGACTAATGACCAGCATGTATTCCATCCTTTCAAGAGCCACTTATGGCATTGTTTGTGTTGAAGGTAGAGGCTCTGTTTTGGATTGTTAGTAACTGTCTAACTGCATATGTAACTGTTCACACTAGTGTCTGTCTACCTGCATATATATCTGTGTCCACTAGAGGGCGTTCTAGGCGGCGACACTCTGGAGTACTACCAGGTGGTGAGTATAAGTAGCTGTGTCTCCTCCCCCTTCTTTCTCTCCCCCCATGTCTCTCAGTGAGAGAAGAACTGTAGAACTGCTGCTTTCCATGTGAATAAATAAACCACGCCGATTAAGGGCTCAAGATAGAAACCATGCCTCTTGACCACATTATTGTCGCCCTATAGCCGAATTCTGTTAACAGGTTATGGGCCCAGATAACGCGGGGGCGAAATAATAAGGGTACTGTAGCAAGCTTAGCTAAAGTATAGGCTAGGTTAGCGCCGGGAGCACCGCGTGGCTAGACGCTAGGCCAACAAGAGCAAAAGCTAAGCATACCACTAACGAAGAGGATGGAAAACAAGAGAAGGGGCAAATGGCCGACATTCAATGGAAAAGCAGAGGGCTTTGAGCTCTGGGAAGAGCGCATGCTATGCTGCATGCACGGAGCGGTACTGAAGGAGACTATCCTGGCAGCCCCCACGGGAGACCTGACGGCGGAAGAGCAAGCCCTGGACGACCAGCGCAACGCAAATGAGTTAGCGCCGCTGCTCGACGACACCAGCTTGGAGCTGATATTCCGCGACACTAAAGACCGAGGCCGAGAAAGCTTGGAGGTATTGAGAGAGCATTACATAGGGCTCTCTACATAGCACTAACGGCCCTGAGGAAGGGGCCCACCGAGACTGTGACCAAGTACGTCAACAGAGCGGAACAGATCACGACGCCATTGAGGAGTGCAGGAGAAGCACCAAGCGATGGGCTAATGATGGCGATGATGATGAGAGGACTACCGGAGCTGTACAAACCGTTCACACTCCTGGTAACACACGGTTCAACGGACATGACGTTGGAACAGTTCAAGGCTAAGTTAAGGAACTTCGAGGGCTCAGAAGATGCCCACCCAGCCGCCGCGGAGGCGGGAGAGAGGGTGCTAAAGGCCCGAGCGACGCCAAGGGAGAGAACCAGGACCACGACGGAACTGGCGTGTTGGCGATGCGGAGATAAAGGCCATCGGAGAAGCGACTGCACAAATACTGTCTGGTGTAGCTTCTGCAAATCCACGGGGCACACAGACAGAGCGCGCATGAAGAAACACAACCAGAGCGCGCGATACGCGAATGGACAAGATGACGGACGGGACGGAGGCCACGGACAAAATGGCGGCTACAGACGAAATGGCGGCTGTGGACAGGATGACGACAGCGGACACGATGACGGCGATGTTCGACGTGAGACTAATCGAGACGGCGCCCGGAGAATCGATGGCGGCGACGATCGACGTGAGACGGATCGAGACGACGCCCAGAGAATAACGGGACAAGAAGACTACGCTTTCGGGGCGCGGACACACACGTATTCGGGAGCACTCACATATCACTGTCAACCTGCTGCAAAATATCATTGCGCACGCTCCCACGCGCGCGCCCGTATTCCGATCCGTGCAATAATATTCACAGGGGTATATATTGTCATTTGAAACAAGTTACCAATGCATTGTCCCATGGGATTATGCCCCCCTGCGGCGAAATTAATTAGTATCCCCCTCAATCTTTCGATGTCTCTCTCTGTCTGCCAGTGCAGACTGTGGGTGACTGTCACTCAAAGCCCAAAACAGCTTGAAATCTTGAAGTGAAAAATGCTGCTTTAGAGTACTTGATTAGAAATACAAAACAATGAATTTTTTTTGAAAAAAACCTTACAGATGTGTTCCATAGATGGGGCGGCTAGGTGGTGCAGTGGGCAGGCGCTCACCACCAATGCAGGAGACGCTGGGTTCGAGCCCAGCTCTCCGCATTGCATTCAGCTTTGCTGGTCGTTCATACTAATACATTTGGCAGTATTAGGGGGTGGGAAGCTGATGGGTGGGGATCGGACGTTGTGGACAGCGACTCCTACAGGTCGGTTGGTGCGCCTGCGCAGTAGAATCAGGAAGCGACAAGGGCGGCGTCCCTCCAAAGCGCAGACCCCAGACGCTGAAAGATCGCGCTGTGCAGGTGAAAAGATGCAACGGCTGCTACCTCGAGTACCGGAGGGGACTCGTGCTATGTATGACTTCGTCCACATTACAGCCGGCTTGTGGGAGGCAAGAAACAGCGTTCGTGACAGGGGAGGGTAGAATTGGACGATACGAAATTGGGATGGGAGAAAAATAGAAAATGGGAGAAAAAGTAGATAAAAAAAAAATATGTGTTCCATAGACTAACAGGAATTGTGTAACATTGCCCAAATAGTGAAAGGAATAGCAAGACACGGGACCTTTAAAATACATTAACTGGTAAAAGAAATGCTTTTGAAATGTAAGATAATATACTGTTAAGGAGCCACGAAGTGACCCTTTTATTTTTGACATCCTGTTCTCTCTGTCACTTGTATGATGTAAAAGATTAAGCATAATGTTTATTGTATATCTGTTTTAAATCTAAGCATATTATAACAGGACGAGTAGGCCTCTGATCTAAGCACCAAATGCGCACTGGAAGTCAGTGATTGATGACGAAAGTCTTTTTGTATTCTTCCTCCTACTTATGTAACCTGTATAACTATATAAACTATATATAGGCATTGCTAGTAAAGGAGACAATGATGATTTGATAATGCAGGGGGCTGCTCAGAGTCCATTCTCTGTTAGAGTGGGTAGGAATGTGCTTCCTCTATATGTGGCCTTGAAGATTCCACTCCAAGAAGCTAAGAGCAGGGTGGCACATTTTAACCCTTGCCTGTCTTGTCAAAAGAGAGAGCCATTATACACTTTAAAAACCACATGTATGATGTACTATTATGATTATGATGTAAATGATTATGTATATATATCTGTATATATATATATATATATATATATAAGCGTATAGGCTATTCATGCTAAAAGGACCATGTATTGTATATTACAGCAATGCAATTGTTTCATTCAATACTGCTGGAATGTGCCTATGACCTTGTGGGCCTCTACTAGCCTAGATACAGATGAAGACATAGGGTCTTTCCCAACACAAAGTAATCTGTTACTTCTCCAGTTACTGTGACGACTAGAAGGGGAGGAGGTTTCATCCTTACTGAATTATGTGTTGATTGGCTGGTAAAATGACATGGCTGTAGTTGTGGACCAATGGTAGGATGTCTTGGTATGATGCAGAACCTGGGTATATAAAGCCCGGCTCGCTCGCTCCGGGTTAGATTTTAGATTTTGAGATTTCTGATTGCCATTCTTATAGCAGCAGACACGGTTGAGCGATGTACTGGAACCGAGTCTGCTTATTTTTCAGAGTGGAGTCCCTAAGCCAATACTTTAGATGTGTGGTAACCTTGACTTCATAATTTCATGATTTCATAATCAAAAATGTTAGATTAACCCAGAAAACTGAAAATATCTGTAGTGAGGCATTACATAGACTCTCAGAGCACATTTTGGAGAAAACCTGCAGGCCAAGCCTATAGGGTTGTTTACACGGTTGTACAAGAGACATTCCAACCCCCCAAGAACCAAACACCTAGACATGTGACAGTTGAGCACAGCAGAGAGACCAAAAACGGAAATGCCTCTGTGAGACCAGAGTAATGTGGTCAGAAAATACAAAGTGTCAGTTGGTAGACAGGGTTTTGGGATGGCTCTTGTGAATTGAATAGTATTAACCTAAGACGCACTGAATATACTGGGTTAGTGTTTTCAACACAAACACTATTAAGGCAGAAGTCACCAGACCTCATCAGTTGAACACCACCAGGCGACACCTCTCTCATGACGACATTGTTTACTCAGTCACACACCACAGAAAAACGGTGACTCAATATAGCACTAAAGACAGTTGTCTAACCAAGATTAGAGGTCACAGGAAACATAATTGCATTATATTAGTTTAGAAATGAAAAACAATGTTGGAATAATAAAACAAGAGTATAGTAACCTATTAGAAAAGTAACTTACAGAAGAACCAAATAGAAGGAATGTTAACATGAGTGATTCATTCAAAGGAGGCCACAGTCCAACCCCCCCTCTGGCCAAAAAGGAGGGGGCTACCCATGGCTGTTACAGACACATACGACCAGGAGACACCAAATGAGGACTGCCTGTGTTTAGATACTGGTGATTGGTGGAACTAGGTTAAGAAAAGTGAGGTCATGAAATCTATAAGTATAAAACAGTGGGTTTTGGTGAGGAAGGCCAGGCCAGCTCAGGACACCCGCCACACACCGTTACCCAGGGGGTCTGAGTCTGCGTCCTCCACCATCACCACGACCATGGTCTACTTTGTCCCTATGTGAGTAGAAACTGTATATGGAATAATGTGATAAGATGCCTATCTTAGGCCCAGGTTTCATCATGTGGTGACAGAGAGTACTATGGTCTTATTTCATTAACATAACATGACTAAAATGTATGTACAATACTGTCTTTTGATGTAAAAAGCCAACGAGGGCTATTGTGATTTACCTGCATCAAATCCTTTTGTACAAATCATGTATTATGTTTGAAGTGTCCTGTGTGTAACCAATGCATTATTCCAATCTCGGCCCACGCTGCAATTAAATGAATATTGGACCATAGCTACCGGTTGTCTGGCTGTATACAACTTATTCTCTACTGGCTAAATTTGGGAGCCCAGATGAGGACCATTGTTTCTATCACACTGTGATCTTTCCCTTCCTCTAGTTAACAACCTCACTACTGTGCTGTAATTAATGGATATTCATGTTGTGAATATACAACAGTTAGTGCCGTTTTTAAGACCCGTTCTGATATGTTCACATAATGAGCATGCGGAAAAAGAACCGGGAAGTGGAAATTTGCAGTACAGAGTGAGAGGCTGTCTGGAGGATGAGAGAGACATGGGGTGAATAGGAATATTGATGGTCGTGTATAGCCACAGTAGGACCCAGGGTGGATATGTGTATTGTTTGCTTACAGGACTGGTGGTGATGTTAGGTTAGGATGTCCAGAACTGAACCTGCTTATTTTGAGTTGCATTACAGGAAATACGAGCAGCGTATTTGTGCATACCATTGGGAGCAGGAGGATGGGACTTTTTTTATTTTTTGTTGATTATATAAGGCCGGCGGCCCGACGAGTGGTTATTAGTCATAATTTAGGGACAGGTTAGGGATAGAAAAATGGCTTAGGTGCAGACATCTTGAAGCATGTAGGTTAGGGATAGAAAAATGGCTTAGGTGCAGACATCTTGAAGCATGTAGGTTAGGGATAGAAAAATGGCTTAGGTGCAGACATCTTGAAGCATGTAGGTTAGGGATAGCAAAATGGCTTAGGTGCAGACATCTTGAAGCATGTAGGTTAGGGATAGAAAAATGGCTTAGGTGCAGACATCTTGAAGCATGTAGGTTAGGGATAGCAAAATGGCTTAGGTGCAGACATCTTGAAGCATGTAGGTTAGGGATAGAAAAATGGCTTAGGTGCAGACATCTTGAAGCATGTAGGTTAGGGATAGAAAAATGGCTTAGGTGCAGACATCTTGAAGCATGTAGGTTAGGGATAGAAAAATGGCTTAGGTGCAGACATCTTGAAGCATGTAGGTTAGGGATAGGTAAATTATTTGAAGGAGACATGAGAGTGTAAACGTGGGAATTCTTTACCCTATTAGTGGGACGAAATTTTATTATTAAATATATGACTGGGCTCGCCGCTCAGAGGACTGTGTTTGACGCGGGAGATTAGGAAAATATGGGTTTTTTAGGAAATAGACACTAGCGGATGTTCCGTGAAATTTTTTTAGATGAAAAGTCGGCTTACACAAGAATCTAAGGTTAATAGTGTTGCGCCATGTGGTCGATGTCTCGGTTTGTTTGTATTTGTGTATTTGTGTAAATTGTGTGTGATCAGTAGCAAGCTTGACGAAGGTTGTTACGTTTTGACGTGGATCGGATCAATACTAGTCTGGAGCAAATCGTATTGGAGGTTGGAGCTAACTGGTTTAGCTTGGCGGAGAGAATGCGGTATTCTAGAGATGTTAGAGCGCCGTTGTGAAGACATTTGCGAAACGCTGTGAGAGAAATTGTTGTTAGAAGGCGAGTCGATGCGTTTGTTGCAGTGATTGGGGTCGTTTTAGTGGTTGTATATGATGCGATAGAAATTGTGTACAAGAGTAACGTGAATGACAGAAGTCGCAGGATGATGACGTCATGGTTAGTCATGGTGAATGAAAGAAGTCGCATGAGGATGACGTCATGGTGTTGAATGGAGAGTGTGTAGCGTTCACGGCGCGTGCGACCAGGCGGAGAGACGGGTAGGAGGAATGATTAATGATGATCTGTGTAACGGCGTTGATATATGAGAATGTTTTTAAATTCTTTTACAATAGTTTGTTCTTTTAAAGTGGGTATTTAGACATGTGTGAATTGTTTATTGTTAGATTGGTACTGAGCGAATTGCGTGGATGAATGGATCTTGAAAGGCACGGCTCCCGTGAGGGCCTTGAACCTCGCATGGAGGCTGGCTAAGCTAGTTAGCTTGCGTGCTGTTGTTGTGTGGCGTTTGCGAGCGACATGTTACGTGTCGAGTTTTGAGAATGATGTTTGGGGAGGGGTAGAGAACGTGGCATGTTGTGAATGTCGTGGCAGTGTGTAGTTATGCTTTGCCGGAATACATCGTCCGGGGAGCAACGTTGGCCACTGCGCATGCGCGATACAACGTGGATCAATGCATTCGTAATTCGTAATTCGCTCAGGGGACAGGAATAACGGGTGAGAGGATATTCTATATTATGTATTATGGTTATATTTGTATATTGTGCATTGTATTTATGTGTACACAGGGGTAGAGATAGGTGACTTATCAGTGGTTGGTTTAAGGGAGGAAGTTGAGAATAGGTTGCGGACGTTGTCGAAGTAGAATGCAGTAGGATCGGTTTGTCACGTGTGTATGGTAGGAGGAAGAAGGAGAACTATCCACTATAATGTACATGTATGATGAGTTGATGGACGTTGCCGGTAATAGGTTAAAATTTCACAAAACTAACCTTATCGGTGGCTATTTATTGAGAAGGGAAATACTGTGTGCACTGCACAAAACAAGTGTGTACATGTGTGATGTTGTAGATTATGGGAGATAGTCATTGGGGAGGAAATCAATTTGGGGTTTATACTGCAAAACATTGCAGTGAGTCTATATTAAGGGAATGATTTCGTTTGCCTGTGACCAAGTTAGACACACAATTTAACTACTCTGGGTGAATGTATCATTTAAAAGTGGGAACAAAATATATACATTGAGTCTGTGGGGGAAGCAAGGTTGTTTTACACAAGGGTATGCCCTTACAAAGGGGGGTAGTTAGGTTGTAATTTTATTACTTAAATGATGTGTTAAAAAAGTTATTGTTTTAATCTGTGTGACATGTGCAATTGTGAGCTTAGAATAATGATGTTGTGTTTGACTGGAGTTTAAAATATAGCTTGATAAAATGAAAATGCTTGTATAGGGTATACATTGATGTTAGGAATGTTATATCTTTATTGATTGCAGAATCCTTGGGTCACGGTGGGATAATAGTGACAGGGGGTTTGTTTAGTAGCTGTTTTGATGTAAGATTGTGTTTTAGCAGTTATTATGAATGATTTGTGTGTGTAATGACTAACCTTTTGTTGAATTTCAGGAGGGTCAATGGGTGGTAAAGCGATTTAGGGAAGGTCACGGGAACTCGTAAAGAGTGACCCGGGCTATCTTTACTAAGCAGTAAACGGCCCGAGGGGGGCCAAGCAGGGAGTGAGACTGGACGCAACAGGAGAGAGGTCACAGAGGTGAAGATCACAGAGGTGAAGATAGGAGTGTGCAGTTGTACAGCTGCAAACAGGGAGACGGAATGGAGCTAGGTAGTTAGGAGCAGGGGAAGTAGAGGTTAGAGGTGAAGATGCAGAAGACAGTTGTAAAGTGATGACAGTTATTTATACAACGGGGGAGAGGTTGAGACAGGAAGCGGCTAATTTAAGAAGAGGGTAGGAGACTGTTGAATAGGAGCCAAATCGGATGAGGTTATTTACATTTGATTAGGGCGGCCTGTTTGATTGAAGGAATAACCTGGAGATAACCAGTTCTAGCAGGCTGGGGTGTCTACAGGTTGAAAAAGAGGTTCTGCTAGACCTTTTTGAGTGCAGAGATAGAGAAGAGATGGGATTAGCCTGATAATGAGTGTAGCCAGATGTGAGGAGTAGGAGAAACAGTGAGGACTGTATGGTGAGAAAGAGTGTACTGGATTAGCCAAAGGTTGAGAGCAGAAAAGTTAAGAGGGAGAAGCAAACTAACCTTTGTTTGTCAAGAATGTGAAATGATTAACGAGAGTGGTGGAAGTATATGTTTATAGCATGAAGGATGAGGTTGAAATGATCTGTGTGGCTGAGAATGAGAGAGGATGTTGGTTATTTTGTGTGGTTAAGAGATTGAGTATGTATAAAAGGGATTTTGGTGCAGGAGTGGAGGAGTGAGCGTGTCATTTTTTATTTCAGTTCATATCATTTGAATGAAAGAGTTTGTTTTGTTTAGAAGTAACAGCCACTGTGGTGTGCTCAGGATGTGTGGATGATGTTGAATTGTGAGGTTTGATTGGCTTGGGATTTTATTTCTTTTCTAAGAACTCTGATGTTCAGGATTGAATGGGTTGTGACAATGAGGAATTGGATGAAAGTGTTTATTTTATGTCATATTAATTTAAATTTGATTTTTGTATGTATGAGTAAGCGTGAATGTACATTTTTAAATTTATTTTCTAAGTGTTTTGATCTGTAGTTGTGTGGACTGAAAGGTGTTTGAATAGGAACCAGTAGGGGTGATTGTGCTGACTTAAGAGGTGTCGAGTCTCAGGGACAGGATGCTGTTCCAATTGAGGGTGTGTGTGAGAATTGATGATAGATGATAGATGATAAAATGGATGGTTTTGGAAAACCTGGTTTTTATTTTATTTCATTGATTTGCTGTTTTAGGTATGGATGATAGTCTCACATGTAAAAATTGCAAGGCATGTGGTTGATAGTCTCACATGTAGGAATTGCAAGGCATGTGGTCGGAGGATGTGTTATATTTGAATATTTGGTTAATTGTTTGATTTTTTTTTCTCTTTTTCTTCCCAAATGTTTGTTAAATGATCTGGGGAGAGGACTGCCGGGAGAGGAGATGCATTGGATCAAATCGATGACAGTTAAGTAGTGCCACCACGGTTTGCATATGGAATTGATGGCTTCCCTTATTAAGTATGTTGACGTATTGTGTAAAAAGTTTGCTCTGTGCTTGTGTCTTCCACAGCTCAGAAAAAGGGAGGGGGAAGGCAGATCGACGATGGGGGACACATGAATACATTTCATTAGAAGCAGTGACGTAGGATTTCATTTTTCCCTGTTACTCTGCAGTCCAATGAAGGTGAGAGAATTCTTGTACGCAGAGACCCCTGCCTGTACAAACCCCATGCGGGTGAGGCCAGGTTGTAAAAACTGAACAGATGTGGTTTGGAGGAACTTCCATGCTATAATCATCTGACGACGGGTTGTCATGAGGTAATCAATGGCTGGACCTGGGATGACCTGGCCTGGGGGGGGCGGGGCCAGTCTGAAGACTGAGCTGACAGTGTGTAAACAAGGTTCTCTGGGGAGTTGTGGTTGGACTGCGGGGACAGGGACGAGAGATACTGATGGGCTTTGTCTTGTGCACATTGATTTGGTAAAATGCGCAGGCAAAGGGCGGATAGATTACACAACGCAGGGTCAGATATAGATGCATTCACATAAGTAAGGATATGGCCAGGGTGAGGAGAATGGGTAAAAGGAAATTTTCGTTGAAATTCTGCTTTCCTCTGCCAGAACTGAGCTGAGGGAACAAGGAGTGACAAGTTTATGACCGTTATGTGTCATAAAAGGGGGGAGGATAGGTGGGAAGCAATTAATTAAGTATGCAGACGTGATTGTACTATCTTAAAGAAAAATTAGCAGAAAGAAGAGATTATTTCAGAGAATGAATGAAAAATGAAAATATTGTGATACTAATGGATCTTGTCTCCCCTCAGATCATGTAAACGGATACTGTAATTTTAAAGAAAATGTGATTGATTATACTTTAAATGTGTAATGTTTAGATTAAATAGTTTTAATTGTTTTTAGCATATTCAACATGCCCAGAAGAACGAGGCCTGATGAGACAGTGGTAAACACTGTTTCATTTAAGGCAGAATAGGTTAAATAGGGATCTGGATGAATGGGTCACCAGGACTCCCGGGAGGGGCCATAGTCAGGGGAAATGCGGGAACTAAGAAAAGAAGAAGACAAGAAGGCAAAAATTGAAGATGGACCAAAGAAGAATGGAAAGAATTGAGAAGAAAAAATTGAGAAAAATTCAAATTTTTATGATTTTTGTTATTATGTTAAATTGTATGGCTAGTATGTATAGAAATTAAGTCAAGATAATTGTAATATGACATTAGTAAAATGTCAAAGGGAGGAGCTGTGGTAACCTTGACTTCATAATTTCATGATTTCATAATCAAAAATGTTAGATTAACCCAGAAAACTGAAAATATCTGTAGTGAGGCATTACATAGACTCTCAGAGCACATTTTGGAGAAAACCTGCAGGCCAAGCCTATAGGGTTGTTTACACGGTTGTACAAGAGACATTCCAACCCCCCAAGAACCAAACACCTAGACATGTGACAGTTGAGCACAGCAGAGAGACCAAAAACGGAAATGCCTCTGTGAGACCAGAGTAATGTGGTCAGAAAATACAAAGTGTCAGTTGGTAGACAGGGTTTTGGGATGGCTCTTGTGAATTGAATAGTATTAACCTAAGACGCACTGAATATACTGGGTTAGTGTTTTCAACACAAACACTATTAAGGCAGAAGTCACCAGACCTCATCAGTTGAACACCACCAGGCGACACCTCTCTCATGACGACATTGTTTACTCAGTCACACACCACAGAAAAACGGTGACTCAATATAGCACTAAAGACAGTTGTCTAACCAAGATTAGAGGTCACAGGAAACATAATTGCATTATATTAGTTTAGAAATGAAAAACAATGTTGGAATAATAAAACAAGAGTATAGTAACCTATTAGAAAAGTAACTTACAGAAGAACCAAATAGAAGGAATGTTAACATGAGTGATTCATTCAAAGGAGGCCACAGTCCAACCCCCCCTCTGGCCAAAAAGGAGGGGGCTACCCATGGCTGTTACAGACACATACGACCAGGAGACACCAAATGAGGACTGCCTGTGTTTAGATACTGGTGATTGGTGGAACTAGGTTAAGAAAAGTGAGGTCATGAAATCTATAAGTATAAAACAGTGGGTTTTGGTGAGGAAGGCCAGGCCAGCTCAGGACACCCGCCACACACCGTTACCCAGGGGGTCTGAGTCTGCGTCCTCCACCATCACCACGACCATGGTCTACTTTGTCCCTATGTGAGTAGAAACTGTATATGGAATAATGTGATAAGATGCCTATCTTAGGCCCAGGTTTCATCATGTGGTGACAGAGAGTACTATGGTCTTATTTCATTAACATAACATGACTAAAATGTATGTACAATACTGTCTTTTGATGTAAAAAGCCAACGAGGGCTATTGTGATTTACCTGCATCAAATCCTTTTGTACAAATCATGTATTATGTTTGAAGTGTCCTGTGTGTAACCAATGCATTATTCCAATCTCGGCCCACGCTGCAATTAAATGAATATTGGACCATAGCTACCGGTTGTCTGGCTGTATACAACTTATTCTCTACTGGCTAAATTTGGGAGCCCAGATGAGGACCATTGTTTCTATCACACTGTGATCTTTCCCTTCCTCTAGTTAACAACCTCACTACTGTGCTGTAATTAATGGATATTCATGTTGTGAATATACAACAGATGCTATGCTATGCTATTCTTGAGAGAGATGTTTTGTTTTATACTTATTTTTACTGGATTGGACATTTCCAAGACAGAATCTTTGTAACTTACTTTTTCTAATTAAAGCAACTTTGTTAAAATACTTTTTACCAATTCGTGGACTGCTTTCATTGAGCTGCTTTATCACAATGTGTCACGACGCTGGCCGCGCCCTGCTCCCATCTGAGGTAACACGGTATAGCTATATTCTGGAAGCCATGCAGATTAAATCAATTGCTGGTTACTGCTTTTAGCTAAAGTTATATAAAGGATATAATATATATATATATATATCACTATTTGTTGTTTGCAAGCGCCAGTATCTCTGTGTTCGACGGGCTCCATTGGATTTGTGGGAAACTGAGAGTCTGGCCACTGCAGGGCCTGACGATCGGGCCACGGATTGATGGACCTGTCGAACTGATAGGAGGTTATGGGGCTTGCAAATGATTATTAATGTTATTACGCTAATATTACACTATTAGCAGTAGTAATACTAGTGTAGTAATATCATCAGGCTTACAAATGATTAGCATTATAGGCGTTTCCTAAAATGATGATGATGGTGATGATAATGATAATGATGATATAATAATTATTATTATAGGCAAGGAGTTCTCCCAGACATACATTCGGTTTATTACAAACAAAGAAGAGGTTAACAACTCTTCTACGCTTATATTTCATATCAACTGGATATAACTAACTAGTGACTATGAAGTAAGCGTGATTAGGAATAGTAATTGACCCGAGAACTTGGCGAGTTTAGCACCTCGCTGGGGGATATCGGGCGGCCACAGGGTTCTATCTCGAGTAGGTGATTTGAGATAGATAGAGACACCCATAGGCTTTCAACATATACCTAAAATGCTGATAATAAATCATATTCAGCCTATGGATTTCCTTTGTCCTACACAATGCACGTCATAGCTACGGCACGCACGACACACACTGTGGTGCCTGTTTGAGATGCGGGATGAGGCGCGCTTGTTTCTGACGGAGAATGCGTCGCAGCTCGCTGCCCACCTCGCCGATCCCAACTGGATAACAAGGCTAGCATATTTGCTAAAATGAATGGACTTAATCTGTTTCCAGAGCTTGATGAATTTATGGAGGAAAATGAACACAGTGAAGATGTCTACAACAACTCACCTCCAAGCCCTTCTTGAACGGTTTTAAAAGTATTTCCCAGAGGACACGTCTGGATGTGGAGGATGATCTCCGGTCGCTGTCTCCAAAATTAAACTCAGACTGGACTTGTTGTGCTCCAAGCATAGTGCCCATCCAGCTCATTAGATGAGTTGAACATTAGCCTACTAAATTAAACACACTCTACTGTATGTATTAATTTTATGGTTGTTTGATTATTGTGTTATTTTGTGTAGTTATTGTGCGTGTTAAAAGCCTCCTATGCTTATTAGTGTGTGTGCGTGTGAACGTTTGCATGTTTCAACCACCTCCTATAATAGTGGGGGTCACGGCTCTCTGACACCATTATTTCGGGGGTCGCGGCCTGAGAACTTTGGGAACCCCTGGCCTAGGCGACCCGCACCACTATCTCTTGTTGTGACTTCGCTATCTCTCACAGGCCCAGGCTCTGAGCTGATACAGAAAATGGAATGAAATGTCTGTCTAATACAGATTTTGTCTAAAAGACTAACCTCTTAACAGGCACCCAGAAAAGTTTTTAGGTATATAGGTATATGCTGGGAAAAACACTGCGGATCCATAGCGGATCCATAGCCTGAAGTCTTATGTAGTACAGGTCCAAATCTGATAAAAATCCATTCAGAAATGGGTCTTTGAGACAAATAGATCTTTCGAACGGTAATTTACATGTTCAACGAAAAATGCAGCCCGAGCCGTTAGACGCTCGTAAAGTGCCGTGACTTCTTTAAGTAAATAAAGTGCACGTCCCGGTGCACTTTATGTGGCTTTATACAACGGCATGCAAATTTCTCGATTCTGATTGGCTGAAACAGTCCATTTACACGTATGTATTGCGATCAGTCCACGCTTGCTGGCCCAGGACCCGCCCACACACCGAATCACATCACATCAATCCGCCGGATCACAAGAAGGTGGACAATAATCTTTACAAATGGATATGTTGATAGCGACTAAACGACTAAATATCAAGCGATTCTGTCACAGCGAATGTCTTAGTCGTTTAAACAATGTTGGATGATGTAATTGATGGGTCTTGAATCATTCTGTAACAAAAGAAAAATCGCGGATTGATTGATTGATTAATTTTCAATTCTTTTTTCAATTTTTTTTCCTTTCGACTGTCAGCGCTCGCTCTAGTCTCCACCCACCGCCACACCCCCCCCCCCCCCCCCACACACACACACACACACACACGCACACACACACACGCACACACTCTGCCTGCAACGCGGGGGATAGTCAGACTGAGAGAGAGCTGGGTGCTGCGCTGTTCTAAGTGAGCATGGCCTATTGAGTTGATTGATTGATTGATTGCTAATTTTATTACTGTACGCTTGGTTTCCAACTGGTTAAGTTTAAGTTTCTACAGTAGGTTTAAAAAAATAAATAAAAGAATAGGGCGAAGAAAACGTTTTTTTCCTATAGGGCAAAGAAAACTTTTTAATTTGTTTTACCTACTTTCTATAGAAGCATCTAAGAATGAAGTTCTATGGAAAGTAGGTCTGCATTCCCTTAACAATTGTGTGTATTGAGCCGTACTGTATTGTACCCATTCTGCATCTGGTAATAAAATGTTCAATCAATCATTCCAATAATACACAGTTGGATGTGTTAGTTGGTTGGATGCACTTCAAGCTGCTTCCACATGAGGCAACTTCTCTCAATCATTCCAATAATACACAGTTGGATGTGTTAGTTGGTTGGATGCACTTCCGATTCCACATGAGGCAACTTCTCTCAATCATTCCAATAATACACAGTTGGATGTGTTAGTTGGTTGGATGCACTTCCGATCTGCTTCCACATGGAGGCAAATTGTCTTTTTTGTAGTTGTGGGAACTACTTTTTCTGGCGGATGGTTTTTTTCAATAAATCTTCGATTAATGTGTGTTTATTGTATAGAAATAAGGTTGGATGAATGTGGCAGTTGTATAAAAGCTTTACACCACTTGCAGTCGTGATTTGTGAACAATAAACCATGCCTAGGGGGGTCTAACGACCACCCCTAGGCATGGTTTATTGTTCACAAACCACTCCTGCGCGTGATGTAATGCTTAAAAACACCACTTTGCCAGAATTAAAAGGTGGTTTACCTACATACTGTCTGTTATAAACATATGAAAACGAGTCATATCTTTCACCCATCTCTATGGACATCTCATCTTTTTGGGGGGGGGGGGTTAGCAATCATTCTATTCCACACCTTTCTAAAAGCTCTGTGGATGTAAAAAAAAAAGAAGAAAAAAATGTAAACTATTACTCTAAAAAAAGAAATATATATAGCACCTTTAAGGTTTTGTGGGAGTTTTCCCCCCATCTTCACTGGGGATCAACAGGTCTGGGGTTGAGGCATGTGAAGTCTGTCGAGACACAGTGATAATGGGCTGTACAAATGAACTTGACTCGTCACTTTTAACAGTACGTGTTTAGTAAGGGAGAACATCATTTCAACATCTTTTCTTTTTTCTTTTTTTATATATAGTGTTTAGCGACACTGCGCAAGAAAAACTAAAAGACCGGGACGTCTGTGATTTCATACCTCCCTCCTCAGGGGGCAGTGACACGGCCTGCGCGGCCCACACGGTCTGTCCGTTCTCCAGCTGCAGGGTGCAGGTGTAGTTCCCGGCCGTGTCTCGGGTGACGGGGAGGGGCACGGTGGTGGTGATGACGCCCAGGTTGGGAGCCGA